>NC_056693.1:11242500-11490000 GCF_018350215.1 Panthera leo
TTCCTTCCTTCCTTCCTTCCTTCCTTCTTTCCTTCCTTCCTTCCTTTTCTTTTTTCTCTCCCCTCTCATTTTAACCATCCTGGCAAGTATGTAGTGGTATTTTACCGTGGTTTCAATTGATCTTTCTCAGATGAGTAATGGTGTCGAGCATCTTTACATGAGCTTATCGGTGATTCTTAGTATTTTGTTTTGTGAAGTATCTGTTTCATTCTTTTGTCCATCGTGTAAGTTTCCTGTGGCTGCCGTTACAAACTACAAAGCTCGCTGGCTTAATACAATACGTCTGTATTCTCTAACCGTTCTGGATGACAGGAAACTGAAACCGGGGTCATCGGACTGAAATCAAGGTGTCGGCAGGTCAGTCCTCCCTCCCTTAAGGGGAGAAACGTATTCCTTGCCTCTTCCAGCTGCTGGTGCCCCACTGCCCCACCCCCGCCGGCGTTCCAGGGTGGCCACATCCCTCTGGTCTCTGCCTGTGTCTTCACGTGGCTTTCTGCTCTGTGCGTCCCTGTCGTCTCTCCCGTCTTTTATGAGGACACTTGTCACTGGGGTTAGGGCCCACCTGGGTAATCCAGGATAACCTCCCCATTTTAAGATCCTTAATTAACCTCATCACATCTGCAAAGTCCCTTTTGCCATATGAAGTGAGACTCACGGGTTCTGGGCATTGGGATGTGGACATGTTGGGGTCCGTTACCCAATGTACCACAGCCCCTATTTGTAGGCTGCTCGGTCTTTCTCCTAGTGACTCGTAGGTGCCCTTCCTAGAATCTGCATACCACCCCTTGGCCCCTTGCTTGAGGTGGGGACACTTTCTGGCCGACCTCTCATGGGAGCCGAGGGGTAAGAAGCTTGGCAGGGGGGACATGGGCTGTGCTTCTGGATGGTCCCTAACTGGTTTGGCATATTTTCAGCTGCTTATTGGACACTCGAATTCCTTTGAGAAATGCCTGCATTCCTTGTCCCTAATGCTTGTTTAGGGTGTCTTCTGTCCTACAAAAGTTTTTTGGTTTTGTTTTTGTTTTTTAGTTTTGATAAACCAGGTTTTCTCATCTTTTCTTTTATGGCTCTTACTTTCCCTCCCTTGTTCAGGAAGAGCTCCTTCACCCCAAATTATAAGCATCTTCACCCTAAGAGTATGGGATGATTATGCCCCCCAGTTTGCACAGGAGGAAACTGAGGCACTGAACTGAATCTCTTGCATTTCTCATTTATTGGGTCCCAGGCACCTTATGAAGGATTTTGCAAGAACCACGTCTTTGAATCTTTCAATCTCCTGGTGTTGGGGGTCCCCCGAACCACCTCAGGCTCAGTGATTTGCTAGAAGGACTCACAGGACTCAGAAAAGCTGAGTCATGTTGATTCCAGAAAAGGGATACAGATTAAAATCAACAAAGGGAAAAAGGTGCATGGGGTATAGAGTCCAGGAGAGACAGGGTGCAAAGGGAACAGCATGTGCAAAGGCCCAGAGATGCGAGTGAGAAGGAAATCCGTAAACATTTTTCAACGTTCCTCTTAGAGTGTGTGGCTTAGTGCGGCAGGAACGAGGGGTCGGCGACCAGGTTACAGAGGGCCTGGGCCATGGAAAGGTGAGCAGGCATGGAAAGGAGGCCCTGCATGACCGGAGACCCGAGGACACTGGTCTGTACTGGTCCGCACAGAAATGCATTCCATTCCGGTCATCTCTTTTGTTTCCCAGTCATGCTTTTCTGCATATTTCAAGCCACAGCAGGCTGTCTACAGAAAACTCACCAACACTGAAAAACATAAAATGGAATGGTAAAAATCACCTGTAATCCCACTATCCAGCGATGACCACCGTTAACTTCTAGCCACGTTTCCCATCCTCTGCGCACACGCACACACGCATGTGTGTGTAGAGAAAAAAAAGTTATGCATTGTATGTGTGTTGGTAGATATACACATATGTACAAAGTGGGAATTGTCCTGTAGAGTGCTCCGTATCCATCTTTTAAGTGATCAATAAAGAGTCTCAGAGGAGAGGGCTTCACCCTTGGCCAGGTGAGGGCTGTTTTTGTTTGTTTGTTTTTAACGTTTTTTTGTTTTGAGAGCGTGAGCAGGGGAGGGGCGGAGAGAGAGGGAGACACAGAATCCAAAGCAGGCTCCAGGCTCCGAGCTGTCAGCACAGAGCCCGACGCGGGGCTCAAACCCACGAACCGTGAGATCAAGACCTGAGCCAAAGTCAGACGCTCAACCAGTCGACTGAGCCACCCAGACGCCAGGCAGGTCCGTTTGTGAGCTGGTCTCCAGAGGAACACTGGCTTCAGCAGCAGTTCTGGAGGGGAGGGTGTCCCCATAAGAGGTACAGAATGTGCAGACATGGCCACCATGGGGAGTGTCCCCGAGGGCCCTAGGGAGCCCTGCCAGCTTCTCCTTTTTGTTCCCTTTGTTAGTTTTGGTTATTGAAGAGAGTCCAGCGCAGGACGGTGGCGTGGGTAGGGTGAAGGGGTCTAGGGGAGGATGCCGAGGCCCCCAGGGATTGGACACAGCAAAGCCGATAGCATCCCACGATCTCAGAAGGGCACCAGGAGTCCATCCCAGTTGAGTGGGGGCAAGAACCGTAGCCGTAGGTCAAGGGCAGAGCCGCTGCGGCCTTGTGGCACAACGGGAGAGATGTGCCCCACTGTGCCCTTTCTCCCATCGCCATCCTCCCTGGTGGGCACTGCCCAAAGCGAGTGCCCGCCAGAATACAGAGGACCGCTTCGCCCAGATGCCACCCCTGCCTCCTGGGACCAGACAAAGATGGGCAAGGATGGGGGCGCCTGGGTGGCTCAGTCGGTTAAGTGTCCGACTTCGGCTCAGGTCATGATCTCACGGTGCGTGGGTTCGAGCCCCGCGTCGGGCTCTGGGCTGACAGCTCAGAGCCTGGACCCCGCTTCAGATTCTGTGTCTCCCTCTGTCTGCCCCTCCACTGCTTGCACTCTGTCTCTTGCATCGTCTCAAAAATAAATAAACATTAAAAAAAAAAAAAAAAAAAAGATGGGCAAGGATGGAGAGAGCGAGGGACGCCTGGCGAGGCGTTTGCCTCGCAAACGTCCCCAGAAATCCCTTCCATCCTGTGTCCCTCGTGGCTGCTTGGCCACCCCAGAGGGGCCAGACCTCCCTTTGCCCCACACCATGCTCACCTTCGGAGGGACGGAGCCTTCCGTGCAGGAATGGGAGCCCCAGGGGAAAGGGGGCTCCAGGGGAGAGAGGTGTGAGGGAGGGTGAAGGAGCCTCTAGCTGGAGGAGACCAGAGGAGGCTCATGGTGGGAGACCTGTACCTGAGAAGATAAGGAGTGGGCACTCCCAGCCTGCATCGGGCTGCCCCCGGTTGATGCCTGTGGCATCACGTGGCGGCCACAGCACGTGGGGGGAAACAGTCTGTATCTTCTATTTGCCCATCCCCAGACTGTTAGGTAACTCCCTGAGTACTTGTAGGGTAACACAGAATTATTATGTTAATGTTTCACTTGTAGGGTAACACAGAAGGTATCTGTTCATGTTTTACCACGAACAGAAGCCTTTGTTAAATTCATACGTGATCAATGGATCTTTGTTATGCTACCAAGGTGACTCTGGGTGGGGCTGGTGGAAATACCTAAAATAAGATGATGACTGAGCCAGCCTGATTTTCTGGTTCAGGCACATAGCTGTTCCTCTTGCCTACCCGAGGGGCCTGAGTGCCAGAAGGAAAGCATTCTTTTCCCATGGAATCTGCACAATCCCTCCTACACCTCACCTGCCGTGTATCTTTTATAATGAAGCTGCAGTTGTAGGTAGAACGTTTTCAGGGTGTTCTCGAACCTGAGGGGGTTTGTGGGAGCCCCCGAATTTGTAGCCATTTGGTCAGAAGTGCGGGTGGCTTGGGAACCCCACTCGTGGCTGCTACCTGGAGTGCAGGCAGTCTTGTGGGACTGAGCCTTTACCCTGTGGAGTCCACACTAACTCTGCATGATTCTTGTCAGAACTTCATGGCAGGACACCATGCTTGTTGGCCAGCTGGGGGTGAAACAGAGCAGTACCCAGATGGGTTTCTCATTGCCAAATTATCTTTTCTTGCTAAATGGACAAAACAGACAGCACATAAGATAGATCCTTGTAGCCATTTTAAGTATACAATTCAGTGGCATTCAGTACATTCACAACTGTGTGTAACCATCACCACCGTCTTTGTCCAGAACTTTTTTCATCATTCCCAACAGAAATTCAGTATCTCGTAAACAACTGAGTTACTTTTTTTTCCCCCCTACAAATATGGCCCCGTATTACTCTCTTCAGAAAGTAATTACAGGGACGGGCGCCTGGCCGGCTCGGATGGAGCAGGATGTGACTCTGGATCTCGAGGTCGTGAGTTCGAGCTCCATATTGGCGGTAGAGATTACTAAGAAAAAGTAAATAAAAACTGAAACATAAAAGTAATTGCAGGGAGAATGAACTGCTGCTATCCTTTGACTCTTTGAGGGGAAGGGACAAGATGTTCTTTTGGAGAAAAGTGAAAGGAGAGAGGGAAGGAAGTCTGTATCAGGTATGTTAATGAGCAGGTTACTTCTCTGGGCAACTGGTGCTTAATCGTGCAGGAGATGGGAGGCCAGGTACGAGACACCTCAGAGTTTTCCCCCTGCCCCTCTTACGTGCCTATGGATCTTGAGCTTTATTTTAATTTTTTAACTTTTTTTTTAAGTAATCTCCACACCCCATGTGAGGCACCCCGCCGAGCCTGGAGGTTTAAGCTTAGAAGATGGACACATCACACACCACACAGTGGCACAGCAAGCCCCTCTCTTGCCCTGGAGGGCACCATCCTGGCAATTAGCGGGAAAGAACCTCCCCGAGAGCCATGCTGGGCCTCAGGGACCCTGGGCTAAATCTTTGTGCATCCCGTTGTTAGTTTCCTTTGTTTTAAATGTTTTAATTTACTTTTGAGAGAGAGAAAGAGATAGTGTGCAAGCAGTGGTGGTGGGGGGGCAGAGAGACAGGGAGACAGAGAATCTGAAGCAGGCTCCAGGCTCTGAGCTATCGGCACAGAGCCCAACAAGGGGCTCGAACTCACGAGCTGTGAGATCCTGACCTGAGGCGAAGTCAGATGCTTAACTGACTGAGCCACCCAGGCGCCCCTCCCATTGTTAGTTTCTTAAGAATAATTCCGGGAAATGACACCGTTGGATCTGATCATATGTACATTTTGGATTTTCCTCCTTCATTTAACTGAGCAAGTCCTCGGTATTCAGAGGAGAAAATTGGAAAATCGAGACCATCATAGGGGCGCCTGGGTGGCTCAGTCGGTTAAGCGTCCGACTTCAGCTCAGGTCACGATCTCACGGTCCGTGAGTTTGAGCCCCGCGTCGGGCTCTGGGCTGATGGCTCAGAGCCTGGAGCCTGCTTCCGATTCTGTGTCTCCCTCTCTCTCTGCCCCTCCCCTGTTCATGCTCTGTCTCTCTCTGTCTCAAAAATAAATAAAAAAACGTAAAAAAAAAAAAAAAGAAAAAAGAAAATCGAGACCATCATAAAACCTACCTGGCAAAAATCATCAGCATTTATTTACATTTTGGTGTATTTTCCTTATATATTCTTTTTCTTTTTTTCTTTTTTTTCTTTTTTTTTTTTTTTTTTTTTGTATTTTAGTTCTCCCTGACAGCTCTTTTGAAAAATTGTCAAACCTACAGAAAAATGGAAAAAAAAACTATGCAATGAATCCCCAAATGCACTTGTTCACACTGTGTGCCCTGTCTGTGCACTTCAGATATCTTAGATCTGCATGCTTTTGTCTAAGATCATGCTACTATTAAAAAAAAAAAAAAAAAAAACACAAAACACCACAGGCTGGAGGGCTTGGACAACAGACATTTATGTTCTCACAGTTCTGGAGGCCAGGAAGGCCAAGATCAAGGTGCTGGCAGATTCGGTTCCTGGTGAGGTCCCACTTCCTGGCTTGCAGACGGCTGCCTTCTCACCAGTGTGCTCAAATGGTGGAGAGAGACAGAGAAAGCCCGGGGGGCCTCTTTCTCCTCTTTTAAGGACACCAGTCCCCTCCTGGGGGCCCTGCCCACATGTCCTCACCTAGACCGAATTACCTCCCGAAGGCCCCACCTGCAAATACCATCTAGGGTTAGGACTTCAATGTATGTGTTCGGGGAGCCTACGAACATGTGGTCCATAACACTTTACATCTCTATCTGTGTCTCTCTACATACACAGATTTTTTTTTTTTTCACTGACTCGTCTGCAGATGTCATGGCACTTTACGCTAAAAGGCTTAGGTGTGCGTCTCTAAAGAACAAGGACCTTCTCCCACATATAATCCAAAATGCCATCATACACGAAGACAATTCTTTTTTTCCCTCAATTTTTTAATGTTTACTTATTTTTGAGAGAGAGAGAGAGAGAGAGAGGGAGGGAGAGAGTGAGCAGGGTGGGAAGGAGACACAGAATTGGAAGCAGGCTCCAGGCTCTGAGCTGCCAGCACAGAGCCCAACGCAGGGCTCGAACTCACGCACCGTGAGATCATGACGTGAGCCGAAGTCAGGCGCTTAACCAACTGAGCTACCCAGGCGCCCCACCAAGACAAGGCTTCATAATTGCATAATGTCATCTAAGAAACTGCTTGTTTTCAAATTTCCCCAACAATGTCAAAATGTCTTCTATAGATTTTTTTTTTTCTGCCCAACCCAGGACTCCATCGTTGTCTCTTTAATCTTTTCAAATCCAGGACAGCTCTACCTATTTTGGATTTGTATAACTTTGGATTTTTGCAAACTTCCAGCTCAGTTGTCCCGCAGAAAGCGACCCACACTCTGACTTCATGATTAGATTCAGAATGAACACTTTCAGCAGGAAAACTCAGGGGGTGATGCTGTGTCTTCCCTGTAGGTGGTGAGCACTGGGTTTGTCCACTCAAAAAGTGCCTTTTGCTCTTTTGTAATTAGTCGGGAAGTTACTTATTCATTGATTGACGGGTTCATTTGTTTGCTTTTCTTTTTTAACTTATTCTCATTTAAAAAAAAATTTTTTTTTTCAACGTTTTTTATTTATTTTTGGGACAGAGAGAGACAGAGCATGAGCGGGGGAGGGGCAGAGAGAGAGGGAGACACAGAATCGGAAACAGGCTCCAGGCTCCGAGCCACCATCAGCCCAGAGCCCGACGCGGGGCTCGAACTCACGGACCGCGAGATCGTGACCTGGCTGAAGTCGGAGGCTTAACCGACTGCGCCACCCAGGCGCCCCTATTCTCATTTTTTAAGTAAGCTCCACACTCAACATGGGGCTTGAACTCATGACCCTGAGATCAGGAGTCTCATGCTCCACCATCAACCAGCCAGACGCCCCTATTTATGTTTTTAATAAATATTCCCCAAGGGGCACCTGGGTGGCTTAGTCGGTTGGGCGTCTGACTTGGGCTCAGGTCATGATCTCACGGTCTGTGACTTCAAGCTTCACGTCAGGCTCTGTGCTGACAAGCTCGGAGCCTGGAGCCTGCCTCAGATTCTGTGTCTCCCTCGCTCTCTGCTCCTCCCCTGTTCACGCTCTGGCCCTCTCTCTCTCAAAAATAACAAACATTTTTAAAAATTAAAATAAGTAAGTAAATAAATAAATATTCCCCGAGCACCCACTCTGTACCCGGCCCATGCTAGGCGGTGTTGGAGATACAGGAATGACCGAAACACTCTTGGTCCTGCGTTCTCGGGACTCCCAGTCGATTGAGGAGACAGGCCCCTCCCCAGATAGTGACAACCCAGAATGGTTGGAGCTAGGACAGCAGAGCCCCTACAGAGGGTGATGGACTCAGCCAGGGTGGTCAGGAAGGGCTTCCCACAGGAGGAGGCCTCTGAACCAGGACCCGAAAATTCAGGATGAGTGTGGGAAGGAGTGAGTGTTACAGGCAAAAGGAATGGCATATGCAAAGGCCCGGAGATGAGAGCAAAGTGGGCTGAACGCTGAATGAGGTTCCATTGGAAACTTCCAGAAAGTCAGCAGTGGTGTAGATCAAGCATGTGGTCATTTTATTTTATTTAATTTTTTTAATTTTTATTTAATTTATTTTCTTTAACTTACATCCAAGTTCGTTAGCATATAGTGCAACAATGATTTCAGGAGTAGATTCCTTAGTGCCCCTCCCCCATTTAGCCCATCCCCCCTCCCACAAACCCTCCAGTAACCCTCAGTTTGTTCTCCATATTTATGAGTCTCTTCTGTTTGGTCCCCCTCCCTGTTTTTATATTATTTTTGTTTCCCTTCCCTTATGCTCATCTGTTTTGTCTCTTAAAGTCCTCATAAGTGACGTCATATGATTTGTGTCTTTCTCTGACTAATTTCACTTAGCATAATACCCTCCATCCATGTAGTTGCAAATGGCAAGATTTCATTCCTTTTGATTGCCGAGTAATACTCCATTGCATATATATACCGCATCTTCTTTATCTGTTCATCCATCCATGGACATTTGGGCTCTTTCCATACTTCGGCTATTGTGGATAGTGCTGCTATAACCATGGGCGTGCATGTGTCCCTTCGAAACAGCACACCTGTATGTATCCCTTGGATAAATGCCTAGTAGTGCAATTGCTGGGTGGTAGGGTAGTTCTATTTTTAGTTTTTTGAGGAACCTCCACACTGTTTTCCAGAGTGGCTGCACCAGTTTGCCTTCCCACCAACAATGCAAAAGAGATCCTCTTTCTCCGCATCCTCGCCAACATCCGTTGTTGCCTGAGTTGTTAATGTTAGCCATTCTGGCAGGTGGGAGGTGGTATCTCATTGTGGTTTTGACTTGTCTTTCCTTGACGATGAGTGATGTTGAGCATTTTTTCATGTGTCGGTTGGCCATCTGGATGTCTTCCTTGGAGAAGTGTCTATTCATGTCTTTTGCCCATTTCTTCACTGGATTATTTGTTTTTTGGGTGTTGAGTTTGATGAGTTCTTTATCTGATATGCGATTTGCAAATATCTTCTCCCATTCCGTCAGTTGCCTTTTAGTTTTGCTGACTGTTTCCTTCGCTGTGCAGAAGCTTTTTATTTTGATGAGGTCCCAATAGTTCATTTTTGCTTTGGTTTCCCTTGCCTCCAGAGACGTGTTGAGTAAGAAGTTGCTGCAGCCAAGGTCGAAGAGGTTTTTGCCTGCTTTCTTCTCGACGATTTTGATGGCTTCCTGTCTTACATTTAGGTCTTTCATCCATTTGAGTTTATTTTTGTGTCTGGTGTAAGAATGTGGTCCAAGTTCATTCTTCTGCATGTCGCCGTCCAGTTTTCCCAGCACCACTTGCTGAAGAGACTGTCTTTATTCCATTGGATATTCTTTCCTGCTTTGTCAAAGATTAGTTGGCCGTACGTCTGTGGGTCCATTTCTGGGTTCTCTATTCTGTTCCATTGATCTGAGTGTCTGTTTTTGTGCCGGTACCGTACTGTCTTCATGATGACAGCTTTGTAATACAGTTTGAAGTCCGACATGTGTTCATTTTAAAGCGTCAGGACTGTTTCTGTGAGCAACAAACCATTAGGTGTTTTTTTTTTTTTAAGTTTATTTATTTATTTATTTTGAGAGAGAAAAAGAGAGTGCATGCAAGCGGTCGAGGGGCAGAGAGAGAGAATCCCAAGCAGGCTCTGTGCTGATGGCACGGAGCCTGATGCGGGGCTTGATCCCATGGACCACGAGATCAGGACCTGAGCTGAAATCAAGAGTCAGATGCCTAACCGACCAAGCCACCCAGGGGCCCTCTCTCTGGCTTCTTGCAGTGAGTGTAGCTCAGGGAGTTTGAGGAGCGTCCTTGAAGCCTTGCTCAAGATTTCAGGTCCGGAGAGGGAGCAAGGTGACTGAGCCTGGCCCGTGAGCCTGAGAGCCGGTTGCCAGGGTGGGAGAGCAGCAAAGACTCTTCTGGTGGCTGTAAAGAGAGGCCAGGTCCCCCCAGCGGCACTCACTTTGGCAGGCACTCTTGTCCCATGTTAAGTCACCATTCCCCACCCCTGCTTCTCCGTCACGAGCACCCCAGTTTGATTGGGTGTAACCATGTAGCCAGCCAGGAATATTGGGCTCCCCTGCAGTGAAGGGGAAATCTACTCTCTGGGGTTTTCAGGAAATCCAGTGGCTTCCTCCTAAAAAGGGACAGCTCAGATGCACATGCTTTGTGACCACCCCTGCCCTGCCTACTGCCTAGAAGGAGGATGTGGGTGCCCAGAGCGACCTCGGGCATCTTTTGGGCATGTGACTAAAAGCCCCATAACGAGGGAGGTAAGGCTGGAGAGGGAGCCTGGGTCCCTGGGGACATCGTGTGGCCACGATGGCGGCCTGGCTGCTGGCCTCGGGCCCTGTGCCTGTGGCAGAACAGTAATCCCCACTTGGGGAAGTCATGGGATTCTCCAGTTTACACGCCGTTCCTGGCTGACGGCAGGGGCGCATCTTAAATTTTGGCAAACCGAACACCCCACAAATACCAGCATTCATTCCTGAGGCCACGGCTGCTTGGCCAGGGTCCTGCTCGGGCTCAGCAGGGAGCCTCCGTCATCAGTGCGTGACCCCGGCTCACGACGGGATCTGCCAGTCTCAACGGGAGATGCTCTGAGACTCTGGTGTTTTGTTTTGTTGGTTTAAACGGCTTTATTGAGGTCGGGTCTACACGCCATAAAGTTCCTGTTTCCAGTGGACTCTTTTATTATTTTTAGTAAATTTACATAGCTGTGCAACCATTACCAAAATTCAATTTTAGAATATTTCTGTAATTCTAAAGAGATCCCGCGTATCCATTAGCAGTCACCCCCTACCCCCTCGACCGCCTACACCCCCCACCCTCCATACATCTATCCCCCACCCTCCACACCCCTACCCCCCACCCCCCCACCCCCCCACCACTAATCTACTAGATTTCTCTGATCTGAAAATTTTGCATAAAAGGAATCATACACTATGTGGCCTTTTGTGTCTGGCTTCTTTCACTCAGCCTAATGTTTTCAAGATTCATCCATGCTGGAGCATGGATCACTGCTTCACCCTCCTTTTTATGTGTTAATAATATTCCACTGTATAAATACGCCAGATTTTGTGCATCCATTCGCCAATCAATGGCCACCTGGGTTGTTTCCTCTTTTTGGCTCTTGTGAATAGACGCCACCGCGAACATTTGGGCACACGCACGTGGACGTATGCTACTTCTCTTGCGTAGATACCTGGGAGTGGGTTCGTTGGGTTTTATGGTAAATTGATGTTTAACTTGTTAAGAAACTGCCACACTGCTTTCCAAAGCGGCCGCACGATTTGACATTCCCACTGGAGGAGGTACGTGAGAGTTCCTTTTGCTCTGAAACCTTGAAAGCTATTGGCTTTGTTGTTGTTGTTGTTGTTGTATCTATTATAGTTATTCTAGTAGGTGTGAAATGGTATCTCATTGTGGTTTTGATCTGTGTTCCTCTAATGACTAATAAGTTGAGCATCTTTTCATGTGCTTATTGGCCATTTGTATGTCTTTGGTGAGATGTCTCTTTTCAAAGCTTTTGCTCCTTTTTTAAAAAAAAATTTTTTAATGTTTATTTTTGAGAGAGAGACAGAGAGTCCGAGCAGGGGAGGGACAGAGAGAGGGAGACACAGAATCTGAAGCAGGCTCCAGGCTCCGAGCGGTCAGCACAGAGCCCGAGGCAGGGCTGAAACTCACAAACTGTGAGATCATGACCTGAGCCGAAGTCGGATGCTCAATGGACTGAGCCACCCGGGTGCCCCACCTCTTGCTCCTTTTAATTGGGTTATTTATCTTCCTAATGTTGGGTTTGTTTTTTAAAAAAAAATTTTTTAAGATTTTATTTTTCAGTAATCTCTATACCCAACGTGGAACTCGAACTCACAACCCCAAGGTCAAGAGTCCCACGCTCAAGGGCACCTGGGTGGCTCAGTCGGTTGAGCAGCCAACTTTTGATTTCGGCTCAGGTCATGATCTTGCATTCATGAGTTCGAGCTTGGCACTATGCAGAGCCTGCTTGGGATTCTGTCTCTCCCTCTCCCTGTGCCCCTCCCCAGCTCACGCACTCTCTCTCTCTTCAAAATAAATAAATAAAACCTAAAAAAAAAAATTGTTGCATGCTCTATCGACCGAGCCAGCGAGGTGCTCCTCCCCATTTTGTAGAAAATAAAACCAAAGCCTCATCAGTTCTCCCTCCCTCCTCCACCATCTGTCCTGACGATGCTGAGTATAATTCCATGTGAGACTTTATACTTTTCCTAGATCTGCATGCGTCCGAAGTCAATGCATGTTCTTGTTTTTAATCACACTTTATGTGTCTTTCAGGACTTGTATGTATTTCTTCACCGCACGTTATGTTTTGGCAACTTTTCTGTGTCGAAATGTATAAAGCTCACTCATTCTTTTTATTTTTTATTTTTGAAATTATGACATTTATTAGTAGTGAAGTATTTCAGAATTGTTGGTGTGTTGGCAAAAGAGTGCCTGCGGATGGAAGACACTGCCAGGAAAGCAAACATGAGTGATTTCGCTGCTTTTGCTGGTTTCGTTGTAACTACGTGCTTGACAACCACGGTTTAACTTACAGATTTTGACAGAAAATTCCCTTCCCTTCCATTTTAGGCTGAGTTTCCATTTGGAGCCCTTACCTTGAAGGGACTGTTTCTTTAGATTTATGAATGAGGAGCGCCTGGGTGGCTCAGTTAAGTGCCAACTTCGGTTCAGGTCATGATCTCGCGGTCTGTGAGTTCGAGCCCCGGGGCGGGCTCTGTGCTGACAGCTCAGAGCCTGGAGCCTGCTTCGGATTCTATGCCTCCCTCTCTCTCTGCCTCTCCCCTGCTCTCTCTCTCTCTCTCTCTCTCTCACACACACACACACAAACACACACACACACACACTAAACTTAAAAAGAAACTTAACAAAAAAGAAAGTAAACACCCACTCATGATTAAAAAAAAAAAAAAAACTCCCTGAAAACTAAGAATAGAGGGGACTTCCTTAATTTGATAGAATTCTACAGCAAATATCATACTTTCTTCCATGATGTCTCAAAAGAGTCATGGAATAAATGGCAAAAGAAGTAGGAAGGAAAAAATGGTTCTTATTTTCAGCTAAGTAGATACGTACAGTATAAAGAATCTACAAACTATGAGAGTAAGATCAACATACATAAATAAACCTAAAAAAGAAAAAAAAAAGGCTACCTTGTGGGGCCTTGGAGGAGGTAAGGGTGGGAGAGGAGAGGCCTGGATCAGGGCAGGGGCTGCAGGGAGGGAAAAGACTATGAGGAAGGCCCCAGGAGAGACACTTCCTGCCTGGATTTGGGCATCGCTGGGCCCACATTCTCAGAATTCTCACTTGGTTCACTTACCAGGTTACAGAGGTGATAAAGCTGAGTAGAGACTCTAAAACTTATCTGCATGTCTGGATCTTCTGTAAAACATTTTTTTTTAATAAAGGAAGGCTATATAAAGGCTTCATAGATACAAATATGTTTGCCAAGAACCTCTGAAACTGATAGAGAAGTTAAAGAAAGCTCCCAGAATGTGGAAGGAAGAGGAGGGATGGGAACCAGGACAGTGACATCTAGAGGCGATGAGCGTCACTGCAGGTGGCGCCTCAGACTTGGGCTGTGCTCCAGAAGATGTAACAGGGATGAGGAGAGCAGGGAAGGCCTAAGATGTACAAAGTTGGGGGCTCATCCAGACCCTTCCTTCTGACACCAGCTGCAAGTTCCGGGAAGGGGGGCAAAACAACCAGTACAGGAGTACAGGACAGGGTAGGGCTGTTAATGTACTTACAGGTGTATTCGCCTGGAAGTTCAGAAATAGGTATATATTATTTACAATTACCAAGATTGCCAGTAAGCAGTCAAAAATTAAATTAAAATCACTTGTAAGGGCGGCTGGGTGGTTCAGTCAGTTAAGCCGCTGACTCTTGATTTTGGCCCAGGTCACGATCTCACGGTTCATGAGTTCGAGCCCTGGGTCAGGCTCGGTGCTGGTGGTGGGCAGCCTGCTTGGGATTCTCTCTCTCCCCCTCTCTCTGCCCCTCCCCCACTTGCGCCCACACACGCGCACTCTTTCTCCCCCCCGCAAGACAAACAAGTAAATAAAATCGCTTGTAAAAATTGACAGGGGCAAGTACAGGATGCAGAATATGTTATAAAGTCACATAATGGATGGGTGGCAGCAGAAAAATGGAAACATTTATTTTATTTATTTTCAAAAAAATTTTTAATGTTTATTCAAGTTTTGAGAGAGAGAGAGAGAGAGAGAGACAGCAGGAGAGTTGGGGAGGGGCAGAGAGAGAGAGGGAGACACAGAATCTGAAGCAGACTCCAGTCTCCCGGCTGTCAGCACAGAGCCTGTCGCGGGTCTTGAACCCATGAACTGCAAGATGGTGACCTGAGCTGAAGTCGGATGATTAACCAACTGAGCCACCCAGGTGCCCCTATTTTATTTTATTTTATTTTATTTTATTTTATATTTGAGAGAGAGCACGTGTGCACTGGAGCAGGGGAGGGGCAGAAAGAGAGAGGGGGACAGAGGATCTGAGGAGGGCTCTGTGCCCACAGCAGAGAACCCAACCGGAGGCTGGAGCCCCTGAACCATGAGACCGTGCCCTGAGCCAAAGTGGAAGGCTTAGCCGACTGAGCCACCCAGGTGCCCCTGAAAACACAATCGTTTTTGAAAAGTCAACTTAGCAAATCAAGAAATGGAGGTATAAGCTTATTTGGCATCATGGGGTTAAACTGGAAGAAATAAATGCAGAAAAGACCAAAAGTGGTTTGAGTAAGAGCAGGCCTGAGGCCGGAGGTAGGGAAGGTGGACTTCTCTGTTTTTCAGTGCACCCCCTTCCGTGTTGCTGAAATCATCCCCCACCCCCCGCCCCCAGCACCACGCCCGCCACGTCCTTATGTTATTCTTCTAACTAAAAGGAAGGAAAGGCAACCAGGTCAGCGTGGCTGCTCCGGGGGCTGGTTGCCCGACGTGATGTATAGGACGTTTTCAGAAATTCATTTCGTAATGAGCCCGAGGACGCGTATTGTCCCCCATCAGTTCCTCGGTCTGTGGATGGCTAATAATCACTCCTAGGGTGACCCGCGTTTCCGCACCAAGTCTATGCTTGCGTTGCGTTTCCAAACGATGACAATGCTGAGACTCCTCACTCACATGAATAAGTGATCAGGTAAAGACGTTGTGGGCACAGCCTGTGGCTCAAGCCCCGAGCTCCTTTTGAAGTCCCAAACCCCACAGCGAACACGCCTCGGGGGCTCAGAAGCGGCCGCGCCACCTTAGGGGGAGGCGGGAGGGAGCCTGGCGGGCCCTCGGGGGGCGCTGGGAACGCGCTCAAGGAGCCAGCTTTACCTCTGCCCTGGCTCTGTCCTCTCCCTCCCCCTAGAGGTGCGGCCCCCGCTCTGGACGGCCCTTCCGGGGCGGCCTTTCTCAGCCCCGGCTGCTTGCCAGAATCCACTGGAAGCTTTCGGAAGATGCCCTCCGGGCCGCCCCAGGCCCGCTAACCGACTCGGCCCGGCGCCGGTCGGTAAGGCGCCCACTCCCTGGCGCCGGCGGCCGCGTCCCCATTGCTCCGGCGGGGACGCCGAGGCGTCGAGGGGCGGGGCCTGCGGCGGCTCCGCGGCCAAAGATCCTTCACCCCTCTTCCCCCCGCAGTGTACCACTGGGCGGAGATGCGGGCCAAGATGCGCCTCATGGGCTTCAGGGCGGAAGCCGTCAAGCCGCTCAATGAGGACGCGGCCGCCGAGCTGGGCGCCGAGCTGCTGGGAGAGGCCACCGTCTTCCTCGTGGCCGGCGGCTGCCTGGTGCTGGAGTACTGGCGCCACCAGGCGCACCAGCGGCGCAAGAGGAGCGAGCGGCAGACCGCCTGGGAGGCGATGCGGGACGAGGTGGGCCACCTGGCGCTGGCGCTGGAGGCCCTGCAGGAGCAGGTGCGCGCGGCGCCTGCGCAGAGCGCGCTGGAGGAGCTGCAGGCGCAGATGCGAGAGGTGCGCGCCCAGCTCGGCGCCCGGGACCCGCCGTCCGCCCCCCGAGCGACGCCCGAGGAATAGGGGGACTGTAGGGCCCCGGTCTTCGATGTGGCTGCTGTCGGGGCTGTGACGACTCTGACATGGCCTTCTGTCCACACGGTCCGTTGAGGAACCTGCCCAGCTGATTCCACCTGGTCCCTTTCGGGGCGGAAGGGAGGCTGGACTGGGGCTGATCCAGCCAGGCTTTTGGTCGGCCGCCTCCCTACTAACCTGGCCGGAGGTACCTTCCACAGGGACTCTGTTCCAACAGGAGTCCCTTTGTCCTATCCACCCACCCACCCCCCCCCCCCCCCCCCCCGCCATCTCTCCCCCCACCCCCACCCCCCCCCAGGCCCAGTCCACGGGTTTAACACTTTGTAATGGAAAGAGATCGTGTTCCATTGGATCCCACCCACCCGCTACTAGGTGGGCCGGCGAGACACGTGGACCCAGCCAGCTCATTCTGTCACACTTCCACTTATCTGAGTAGGGCCCCCCCCCCCCCATTACACCAGAACGCCCTTTCCCCCTTCTTCATTGGTGCAGACCATTGTAAAGAAAAGGCAAGCTCCCAGGGGGTTTACAGACCCGGTCACTTTCCATCTACCTCACTTTGGAGGGGACAGAGAAGGATGGGTCTTGGAGGGCCTTCTGCCCAGTGGGTCACCCTGTGGCTCCTGCCTTCAGTCCACCAACCACTCGTACCTCAGCAGGTCACCCCCTCAAGTGGATCATTCCAACAGATACCCCCCACTTTAGTCTGTGGCATAACCCATGGTACAGGGTCTCCCCACCGCCTGTGGTCTGTTCCAACAGGACTTGGTCCTCTGGGACAGAAAAATTGGTCCTGCCTGGGGATGGGCCATTCTGTGTTGGTCTAAGCCTCTGTGTACCTGAAGTTCTGGGCCTCCTGTTGTCCTTTTCCACTGTCCTTCCCTGCTAGCCCTTCACAGGGACCCACCCAGTCCCCTGCTACATGGGTCACTTGTCACATCCCATCCAAGCCTGCTCTCAAGTACTCAGGGATTCCTTCTTCCTTCTTGCCTTTGGACTGATCGCCCAGCCCACCCTCACCCTCCTTCACGCAGTGGGACCACCTGCCCCTCAGCTCTGAAGTCCCCCACCCCCATCCGAATGGAATATTCCAACCAGGCAGGGTTTTCTACCCCACCTACCCCCTGCTAACCCATTGAACCACTGAAGGGGGTGTGTGTGAGCTCTGTGACTTCTGAATTCTATTTTTTTTCAAGACTGTAAATATTTTATAATTAAAGGAGCTCTGGGGTAAAGAAGTCATCTTTAAGAATGTGTCAGAGAACCATGACGTACATCTACAAAATGGGTACAAGGCTCACTGAAATTAGGAGAGAAGCTGGGAGGAGTCCCACAGGAAGGGCAGAGTCATCCCGTAAGCCCTTTCCCAGATGGGGAAACTGAGGCCCAGGGGTAGCAAAGGGACTTGCCCGATGCCACACAGTCAGTGAAGGACCATGCTTAGCTTTCTCTACGGTACTGAACTGTTTGGTGCAGGGGGGAAAGGAATGAGGAGGCTGCCCAGAAGAGGCTTGGGGACAGGAGGAGGCTGAGAGGGTATTGAGACCACCCAGGCTGCAGGAGCCCCGTGGCAACCGGAACAGGTGCAGGGTGGGAAGGAGGAAGAGGAGGGGAAGGGAGTTTGCTGGGGGAGGGGCACATCCCCGTCTTCATCAGAGCGGCCCTTCAAATCACTCCAGAAACCTTAGCATTTATAAAAACTGGCAGATTTATTCCGTAGGGGCCAATTTTTCAAGAAGCTAAAGGTGAAGGTGGGAGAGGGGAGGTGTCCTCCCCTTTTCCTTTCTCCCTCCTTTTATTTTCCCCAGGGGGTAAAAATGGCCTGGCCCCCAAAACCTACCCAAATAAAAAAAACAAAACAAACAAAAAAAAAACAAAACTGAGGTTCCAAAAAGTTACAGCATCTTAATTCCTCATAGAAAAGGGGAAGGAGCCAAAGGGAAGGGAGTTCCCTGGGGTGGAGGGGTGGAGGTGCCCCCAGCCTGGTGGGACACCCCCCCCTCTTAAATAGCTGCCCCAAATGGGACAAGCTTGGGGCACAGCATTTAAAAACTCCCCATACCCCATTTTATCAAAACCAAAGAGAAAAAAAAATTTCCCTTTCCCCCCCAAAAAACCTAAATATATATATATATTTTTTTTCTTAAAAAAACAAAAATTCGAAGGCATTAAGCGTTAAAGTGAATCTAGAACAAGGGAATGTGAAATTCCCTCCTTCCTCCCCCCTTACCGTGGGGTTTATTGGTACATCCCCAGCGGAGGAACCAGCCCCAAGGAGAGGGGAAGGACCAAAGGGAGCAAAGGGTGGGGGCCTCCCCAGCCAATCAGCAGCCAGTATGGGTGTGGGCACGGTGCCAAGGAAGCCACACCCCCTTGGAATTTTCCAAGTAGGATGGGGAGCGGGGACATCGCATTCCTGTGTAGTCTTCAGCCAATTCCAAGTCAAGTTGAGGCAGGGAAAGCAGGGTGACAGGCGGGGTGTGCAGAAAGGACATATGGGATTTTCGGGAGCCCTGTGGTCAGGGGGAACCCCGCTTCCTCAGCTCCTGGACAAATGCTGGAAGGAAACAAGGGGCAGAGGTCAGGGGAGGAGCCTCTTCCCCCTTCCCTTCCAGAACAGGGCTCTCTGCAAGGGATGCCTCCAAAATAGACATTTAAAATTTAAAAAACCGCCTCACCTTCAATGATTTCCTCTTTCACTTTCTGCAGTTCCTTCCTCACCTCTTCCAGAAGCTCCTGGAAATAATGGGGTGTAACCAGTCAGGAAGGGTACCTGGACTTGTAGAAATGAATCCTCCCTTTCTTAATGACTGAAGGGCCAGAGGAATAAGGTTCAAGGACCACACACACACACACCCCACCCACACACACACAATGACATCACTGATAAAGCCATAGAGTGACTGGAGAATTCTAGGGGAAAATTCTGGATCCTTGGAGCCAGATGAAAAGTACTGGAGAACATCCAGTACCGGGGTTGGCAAATACATTCCAGTCTCCTGCCAATTCCAGTTGGTGATGGATGGCTGGGGCTGGTGTGCTGGAAAGGACTCTGGGTACTCCTCAGGAAGGAGCGCAGTGATAGATTAGTAAGGTCTGTCCGGGCACTGGCAGAGGAGGCTGTGGTTTCAGTGTCCTCCCGACCCGATTGAATCCCTCCATGTCTCGGGTTGGAAAACGGAGGTTTCAGAGGCTTTATCATGGAATCACAGGGCAGGCCAGCGGCAGCGTTTGGACCCAGATCTCCTTGTCTTCCCGTGGCCCCTTTCTAGCCCCCGATTCTCACCCCTGGCCCCTCCCCTGAGCTACCTGTTTCACTCTCTCCAGGTCTGACTCATCACTGGAGCTGGGCGTAGAGGGGTGGGCCTCGGAAGTGGTCACGGAAGACGAAGACTTCATCCTAGGCGAGTAGGTGTGGTTTGGAATAGAAATGAGGTTAGAGAGAGGGTCCGTCTCCCCTGCTTCCCCTTCCAAGGGTCACATGGTGTTCCTTCCTACAAAGTGGGCAAATCCGACTATTTACGGGGGGATGGGGCCCCAGCATTGATGGCCCACCTTGGCAAGGTTGTGCTGTTCTTTTCCCAGGGTCTCCGCACAGATTCTGGGGGAAAGACAATGAATCGGGAAGATCAGGGGCAAGGAAGGTCCTGCCTCAATCTCCACCCCCTAGCTTCATCAGCCCCTGTTCAAAGAACCGTCTCCGGAGACCACAATCCCCAGCAGTGTTGGCACAGACTCCCCCATGGAGGGGAGGGGGCGGGAGGGGCGTTCCGGGTGAGAACAGGGCATCCTGACCCATAGCTCCTGTGGCCGGACCGGCTCACTCACCACTCTGGGCTGGGACTCTAGCCTCTGGCTCCTCCTGCTGGTGGGAAATAAAACTGTCATGAGACGGGCGGCTCGTTCTCCTCCGCCAGCTTCAAACCCCGCCCATTCCTAGCACACCCCCACCGCCCTCCCCAGTATCCCTACCCGAATGGTACAGCCTAAGGTGCACGTGGCAGGAAGAGCCCCTAACTCACATTGGCAGATTCATCCTTGGGGGGTTTCTCCCCAACTTGTGTGGCTTTCCTTCTGCAGGAGGGACAGGCAAAAACAGATGGCTTCAGCCCTCCCTCAGCCACTCGGTAGCTCTTAACCAGAGTTCTAGAAAGGTGGATTCTAAGGCGTAGAGTTCTGGAATTCTCTAAAACTTGAGTTTTAGAAGTTAAAGAGAGCGCTGCTCTCCAGCTGGTGTGCGGGCCTCACACTGCTCCCATCTGGGAAGCACAACGCGCTAAGGGTGGAGGGCTTCTGTCTTCCGCTGCTTGGGATTCTAGGAATCTGAGTGTCCAAGATGCCCAGGCAGGATCTCCTAAGGGGAGACCTCCTGAGGTCCTAGAATTCTGGGTTTTAGAACATTCTAGAGGCTACCTGGGTGGTTGCAAACCTCAGCCATCTCAGGAGAATGGAATCTCCAGCATGAGATCCCAAACCTGGCTGTCAAAGAGGGAACTTTCACCCAAAGAAACAAACGCATTGGGAATCTGAGCCCTCCCCCAACCCGGCCCTACTGAACTGGAATCTCCAGGTGATGACTGCTGGTCTCGGGACGCCTTCCCAGAGCTTTCCAAGGCACTGACTGCTCCAGGCTCCAGGCTCAGGCTCACCTCCGGGCCAGCATGGCGTTCATTTCTTCCATCAGCCCCCCGCCCGTGCTCCGGCCGCTGTCTGCTTTGGGGGCTGAGGGCCCCGCTGAGGCCTCCTCCTGCTGGAGAAATTACAAAGAGGAGGGGGCTTTATGCGCAGGCCTCTTGCCCCCCCCCCCCCAGCCCTCCTGTGACACCCCCCCACCCCCCCCTCCCCAGGGCAACTCTGGCCTCATTCCATTCCCATCAGGGCCCCGTCACCCCACATCCTGCGGGACCTGGCCCCCTCACCTTGCTGACTTTCCTGAGTTTGGCTCCGGCAATGGCGGCCGCAAGGCCGGGGGCCCCAGTTCCGCCGCCACTGGGGCCTTGTGCTGTGGGGAGAGGGGGCGCAGGGGGCGGGCCTCCCCCTGCTCCGTGCCCTGCGGCCGAGACCCCTGAGGGGGACACCCCAGGAGGTGGGGGGGGACCCGGAGGAGGGGGAGGCCCTGGAGGGGGGGGCGGCCCCCCAGCTGGAGGAGCAGGTGGGCCTCCTGAAAGAAACAGAGAAAGAGGGTGCTAAGAGAGAAGCCTGGCCCCTCGCTGTCCAGCTGGCCCACCCCCTCCTCTGGGGAGTCCCGCCTCCACGTCCCCCCAAGGCCACCACCAAGCACTCACCTGCATTGGAGACCCGGCGCTCCATGTGCTCCGGCGGGCCCGGGGGCTGCCTGAGAAGGGGCGACAGAGCTGCTATCACTCGGGGTCCCCGAGGATGGCCAGCAACCTCTCGGCTTCTCTCTCAGGTCTCCGGGGGGGGCTGACTGCCTTCCTCCCCCGGGGGCCCAGGAAAGAGTTGGGGGGAAGGGCAGGGACAGGGAGACCCAGACGTGAGGCTTCTAGTCATCAGACCCTCAAGAACGTTTGAATCACAAAATGCCCAAGATCTTTTAAAACGACCGACTTGTGGACTCTGGGAATGTGGGGACCAGGATTTGACGGGGTCAGAAGGTGCTGCAACCCTGGGTGTGGGAACTTCTCGAACTCTCCAGGAGGTGGGGTTTTCTGAAAGCCCTTCATTCTTAGCCCCCTGGGAGTAGGAACATTGGGGAAACAAAGTGGGAGAGTGCCGGACTCTGGGAGTCAGGGGTTCTGGAACATCCTAGAACGCTGGTGGTGGTAAGGTTCCCCACCCAGGGGCTGGCCCCACCTTTTCTGCTGTTCCACCTCCTCTGGGGCAGGACCGTTCTGGACAGACCAGGTGGAAGGTGCTGCTGGTGGTGGCGGTGGTGGAGGCCCCCCTCCTGGAAGGTGAGAGTGAAAGGGTGGTGAGTCAACCCTGGAACTCGGCCCCACCCAGCAGCTCTCTCGCTCAGCTCTCCCAGGAATCTCGCCCGGAGGCTCTCGCTTCCTTCTTCCTCCAGGACCCCGACCCTCGGGCTGGGGTGTGGGTTGAAGGTCCCCCCACCAGCCTCCCTTGACAGAACTGGTTCGAGCCGGGTGCTGTGATGATGCCCAGCGAGGGCAGCGATGCCCATGGGGCCGTCACCTACCCCGTGTCTTGCGGACCAGAGTTTGCACGAACCCCGCCAATTCGGGCTGATTCCGGCGTCCAGGTTTTTAACCACCGTCACCGCCACTCAGACCCCAGCCCAAGAATGCCTTTCCCAGAAAGGTCGAGAGCCTCTTCCTCACCCGCCTCCAAGCCTCTGGTTCCCACAACCTGAACCACCCACCGTCTTTTTCTGTGCCCCCAGACAGGCAAGCCCTTCCCCCGCTGGCACTGAGGTTGCCCCGGGAAGCGAACCCCTCTGCCATCGGGGTATCTGAAGTGCTACGGTGGCCGCCCCGGACGCCGGTCTCCTCAAGCCCTGCTCCTCAGTGTATTGTCTGTGCACTGGCAGCCCCATATTCACCGGGGCGCTTACTACAAATGCAGGGGCGCAGGCCCCACCCCAGCTCACCTGAACTGGAACCCACCTCTACCTACACACCCGGGGGGGGGGGGCGGGGGGGAGGGCAGGTCCACGTTTCACACTGATCAGAGGTCTTTTTCTTCATAGCGATGCCAGAAAACTAACCGATGACGTATCACTACAATGGGCACCTAGTGAAAGGGCACAGGGAGCCTTCTGGGGCCTGGAAGTATCTCTGTCTTGATCGGGGAGGCGGTCACCTGGGAGTCGCGCGTTTTACACATGGGTGCATGTAGGGCACAGAGGGGCCCGTGCAAAATCCTCACCGTGGAATCTCCACGGTAGCGGTGAGTTAGCAATGAATGAGAATGGGGCTAATTTGGGGCGCCTGGGGGGCTCAGTCGGTTGGGCATCTGACTTCAGCGCAGGGCGTGATCTCACGGTGTGTGGGTTCGAGCCCCGGGTGGGGCTCTGTGTGGACAGTTCGGAGCCTGGCGCCTGCTTCCGATTCTGTGCCTCCCTCTCTCTCTCTGCCCCTCCCCGGCTTGGGCGCGCTCGCCCTCTCAACAATAAATAAATAAACATTTAAAAAATGGGGCTAATTTGAGAGCGGTAAAGCGGCAGGGCTCAGCGGTCCCCTCTGCCCAGTTTCAAACCTTCCAATGCCTCTAGGGCGCTGGCCATGCCCGCGGCGAACTGTGCTGCGTCCTCCTTGCTCCCGAAGTTGAGGCCCCAGACCTGGCGGGCGTCGCGCCACTGGTGGAAGCTGGGGGTGGCCTGGTTATACTTGATACCCCGGACAATGGCACAGTTGATGACCACCTTGGCAGGAGGGGAAAGGCGGGTGAGGATGCTGGGGGCAGCGGTGGGGGGCAGAGCCCGCACAGGAAGAGGGAGAGGGAGGCGGAGGCTTCACCTGCTGGTCTGGCTGCATCTTCCAGCCGACAACCCGGAAGGAATTGGCCGTGGGGTTGTGGTAGATCTGGACGCGGCTGAAAGCCTGGGGGCCCGTGCCTGCCGGCACCCATCGCTTGTTGATGTCATCGTAAAGCATCACGGTGGCCCAGCTGGAGCAGATCACGGTCTCACTGCAGGGTGGGGGGGAAGGAGAAGGGCAGGTTAGCACAGCCGAGCACGGGCCCCACCCTCCACGGGCTGGTCACCTCCATCTGGGTCCCCCGGGGAGATGTGGAGATTCACAGCGTATGAGGGGGAGACAGGCCTGCAGGGAGACCGAGGCAGAGACTGAGAGAGAGAAGCAGACAGGTGGGACAGAGACAGACTGAATGGAAGGGAGACAGACAAAGAGGCCAACTGGGAATGTGAGGGAGAGGAAGAGTCAGACGGATAGACGGCAAGAGACAAATGTACTGACGGATGTGGGGAGACGGGTGAGGGAGGGAGAGCCAGAGACAGAGAGACAGGCGGAGGGAACAAATGGGAAGACAGGGGCTGGGGAAAGAGACAGACAAGCACCTAGTGAGTGAGGAGAGACAGGCAGACAGTCCGAGACAGACGGACGGAGATTCAGGGGAGCGGGTAAGAGTTGGACACACGGGGGCTCAGGAGAAGCCGGACAGGGGGGACCCGGCAGGAGCTCTGCGCAGCACTGGGGACCAGCCCCCGCCCGGTGCTCTCAGACCCGGTTTCCCTGTCTCTGCCAGGGTGCTTGACCACCCCCCCTCCCCCACAGCCCTCACTCCCCGGCTCAGGTCAGGGGAGGAAGCGGAGGCTCAGGGAGGGGAAGGGTGAGGTCTGCAGTGGGCGGAACATGGACGCTAGATCCCAGGCTCTTCCGCCCCATCCATCCGGCCCCCGGGCACCAGCCGCCATCAGCAGACGCTCCCTGTTCTCTCAAGCCTATGTCTTGGGCAGTGATCCAGACAGCCCCGGCCCCACCCTCTAGGGCAGTAGACAGTCCTGTCCAGGGACAGTGCCAGCCCAAGGCCAGGCTTGGGGTGCTCAGAAGGAGCACCCGCCCTGGCCTGGGGGTTAGGGAGGACTTCCTGGAGGAAGTGACATCTGACTCAGCTTTGGCAGGGAGGAGTCAGGACACCAGTTCTGAGTTCAGGATCTGATATTCAGAGACGTGGGTTCAAATGCTCCCTGAGACGCCTACTCCATGTGACTCAGGCCAGCACCTTCCCACCCAGGTACTCATCTTCCTTGCCTGCAAACTGGGGAAATGACAGTCCCCACCTCCCGGGGCAGTGGGAGGAGTAAGCGAGTCTGGGCACAGACAGCCCTTGGCAGAGTGCCCGGCACGTACTGAGTGCTTAGTAACTGTCAGCATCCCTTTCACGGCACCCTGAACGGACACCCCTGGGGAGTCAGACGGCCACATCTCCCCGGAGCCCCCATCAGTCCTGGAGAGGTCCCATGCCCCCTCCCCCAGTGAGGGAACTCAGGCTCCCAGACGGGAAGTGACTTGCCCAAGGTCACACACAGACCAGAGGGAAGCACTGGTCCCCACCCCGCCCCGCCCCACCCCCAGCAGACTTTTTCCTGAAAAGAGGAAGTTGGTGGTCAGGGGTTTCCGGGGAGATAAATTATACTTGGCAATGGTTCTGCCTCTGCCAGGGCTGGGGGCTGGGGCGTGACGCTGACGTTGTAAAAGACAGGGCAGGGAAAGCCCCTCAGCAGGCCCAGGCCCCGGTTCCTAGGCCAGGAAGCTGAGCCCCCCGTTCCCCCTCGCACGTTTATGTAATCGCAGCGCCGCCCTCCCATCGGGCACTAGAGCCGGTCAGGCGCTCTAAGCCCTTTGCAAAGGGACACCCGTTTTATGCCCACGGCAGCCCTCCAAGACGGGCACTATTTTCTCTTCATTTTGCAAGTGAGGACTATAAATGGAGGCCCAGAGAGGTGGAGTGACTTGGCCACGATCACACAGCTGGTAAGCAGCGGAGCAAGGACTTGAACCCCCGCCACCTGGCTCTCAAGTCCGCGGTCGTAGCCACCGGGGAGACTGCGTGGGCCCCACCCAAATATCAGGTGCTGTTTCCAGACAAGTGCGGCCTCGGGGACTGTTTCTGGCTCCCGCTGCCCCTGGCAGAGCAGGGTTAAGGCCTCGCCCACACCTGCCACCCACACCCAGGGCAGACTCTGGCCAGGCGCCCGGGGCTATGGTTGCCACTCCACCCTGCCTGCACTTTGCTCTCCCAAGCAGCCTTGCCCTGCTGAGTCTCTGGCCCGGCTGGAGAAGCGGGGAGTTGACCCTCTCCAGGCCACAGCGTCCCCGTGAACAGCAGAAGGATCTTATTGAAACACAAGTCGGATCGTGGCCCTTCTCTTCTCGGAAGCTCCCGCGGCTCCCGCAGAATAAAAGCCAACTTCTCTCTGTGGCCTGTCTGATCCGGGTTCATCTCTGATCTCATCCCTTCCCTCCCTCAAGCTCGCTGTGCCGGCCCCACTGCTCTGTTCCAGCCCCGCAGTCGGGCCCTCCTTCAACATGCCAGACACATTCCTGCCTCGGACCTGTGCACTTCCTCATCCTGGGTTCTCGTCTCCTTCAGGTCTCCCCTTAGATGTCACCTCTTCCGGGAAGCCCTCCTCAACTACTCCGTCTGGAAAAACTCCTCCCTCTCATCCCATGTTCCCTGTTTCTCAGCAGGGATCCTACCTAACAGATCCCTGTCTCCCCTACCAAACTGTCAGGACAGCAACTCTTTTCGTCTCTGTTCACCGCTGTGTCCCCACAACCTATGTACCTGGCACGTAATGGACGCGCAATTGTTGCCAATTCACCAAGTAGTTGTTGATCGTTAAAGGGAAAACTCTTAACGAAGGCGCCCACCTTTATGGGTTAGCCTGCGTCCCAGACACTGTTGTAGGTACAGAGCCCCAATTTGCCCAATGAGCCTTGGGACATGGGCTCTGGTGCTTTACCCGTTTTACAGATGAAGCACTATGGGCACAGAGGGGTAAAGACACTTGTTCCAGGTCATTTGGCAAGTTAAGCGGAGGGGCTCCTGTCTGTACCCTAGCCTACCCAAGTTCTTAGTCTCATTTAAAGAGGAAACAGCTAAGCTGAATTTTTTTAAGAGGCAAGGTATAAAGAGGTGCATATCAGAGGTTTAAAAAAAAAAGGTGACAGGATATAAATACATCTGCACACAGGGTGGTGAGGTGATATAGGCAGGGGCTGCTTCTCAGGAGACTAACCACGGCCGGAGGGCCCCTGGGGGCCTGAGCAAGGATGGGAGGAAATGGACGTTTAGGACGGTTTACCCTTTTGAATTGCTTATTTCTTTTTTCTTTTTCAACCCTGGGCTGGTGTCACCTATAAGACGCTGCTTCGTTACTCAAGTTCAAAAAATAAAACTGTAAACCAGGCAAAAAAAAAAAAAAAAAGCTGGAATGGAAAATCCCACAGCCCGGGCAGCAGGGAGTGAGTTTGAAACGGGGTCCGCCTGATTCCCCCAGTCTCCCGGGGTCTCGCACCCTTGATCTGACACGAGAGAGCCTTAAATCCCAGCCAGCCCAGGACCCATACCTTCCCGTAAGTCCCTACATTCTGGAAAGTGCTAACATGTGGTGGATGACAAAGGGCTCAAGTCACCCCCGTGTTATGTGGCTTCACCTCTCTGAGTTGCAGTTTCCAGCCCTGGAAACCGTACCTCACCGGGTTTGCTGTAAGGATTCAAAGAGATAAGAAAAGCCCAGAACTCAGGACCTGGGACTTGGTACTGGCTGAACAAGGGAGTCAGAACAGGAAGAAGAGGGGGGCGCCTGGGTGGCTCAGTCGGTTGAGCCTCCGACTTCGGCTCAGGTCATGATCTCAGTTTGTGAGTTCGAGCCCCGCGTCGGGCTCTGTGCTGACAGCTCAGAGCCTGGAGCCTGCTTCGGATTCTGTGTCTCCCTGTCTCTCTGACGACCCCCCCCCCCCCCCCCCCCCCCCCCCCCCCCGTTCATGCTCTGTCTGTCTCTGTCTCAAAAATAAATAAACACTAAAAAAATTAAAAAAAAAAAAAAAAAAAAAAGAACAGGAGGAAGAGGGCTCCCCATCACTGAAGGCAACCACGCATAGTCACTCTGGTTTACTCAAGCCTTCCAGATTAGAGGCTTGCCCTTCCCTCCCCTGCTTCATTCCCCCTCAAGATTCACCCCACAGCCTCCTTAAACCATAAAACTTGGAATCCAGTCCCCCCAGGCACATACCGCCTTTCCAAACTACAAACCTTGGAAGCCATCCTGGATGAGGAACCAGGTCTGTGGGCTTGTGTGGGTTCATTCTAGTCCCTCCTCCCCCAAAAGCCTCAGTTTCCCATAAACGAACAGGAAGAAAGGGTTCTTTTTGCTTCTCTGCATTATCTTAAGTGTTCATACAGCAAAATCACGTTACTTGTATTTTTTTTTTTTTAAGAGCATTAAAAGCCCTGAGACGGCCTTGAGTTCAAATCCAAAGTTGCCTACTTCCACAGACTTTAATAGGTGATTTACTTAAACTCTCCGTGCCTCGGTTTTCCCATGGAGGGGGGCAGTCATAATACAGTGCCTGGCACTGAGTAGATGTCTGATCAAATGGTCTCATTATTTAAAAAAAAAAAAAAAAATTTAATGGTAATAATAATTACCATAACTGGAAGAAGAAAGAAATGGACCCAAATACTTGAGTCCCTTCTGCCCCGAGACTCTCAGACCTCTGCCCCCTTTCTCCGCCTTCCCAGAATTCCAGCTGAGTCTCCGACACAGCACTCAACAAATATTTGTCAAACTGGGAGAAAAAGAACTATATCTTGTAATTTTCCATTTTTTAAAAAAATTTTAATTTTTTTTAATTTTTTTTTTTTTTTTTTTTTTTTTTTTTTTTTAATTTTTGAGACAGAGAGAGACAGCATGAGCAGGGGAGGGGCAGAGAGAGAGAGACACAGAATCTGAAGCAGGCTCCAGGCTCTGAGCTGTCAGCACAGAGCCCGACGGGGGACTGGAACTCAGACTGTGAGATCCTGACCTGAGCCGAAGTCGGACGCCCAACCGACTGAGCCACCCAGGAGCCCCGGAATTTTCCGTTCTAACATCCTCTCTTCAGACTGCCCCCGAGACTCTCCCCAGCCAAACCAGACAGAAATCAGAAGATCCCAGTCCCCTCCCTTCCATCTACCCTGCCTATCAATTTCTGATGGATCTGGGGCCAGGCCTGTCTCTCCATGAGCCTCAGTTTCCCCAGCTGCCCTCAGGCAGAGGCATGGGTCTTTTTGAATGCTAGCGGTCCTGGGAGAGGGGGCACGGCCCAGGAAGTTGGGTGTGGCCATCAGCAGAGAAGACCACCCCCCTCCCCCCCCCCCGGAGGTGGGACACGCTTTAGTTCAACTTCTGCCCCCACCCCCCAGGAGGTGGGAGGTTTGGCCGCATCCAACAGTAGGGGGGGCCCTGTGGGAGGACCAAGGCCTCTGGGACTGGGGGAGGGGGGTGGGAGGCCGGCCCAGACGCTGCTCCTGCCCTTTTACGGTCTCACAGTGAGTGAGGCAGCACTAACTCGGACATCCGCCATCCGCCTTCCACGGGCCTGGGACCGGAAACGCGAGGGGGGGGGGCAAGGGGCGGAGCTGGGGGGGGGCAGTGGGAGAGGAGGGTCCCCCGGGAAGAGGGTGAGGGAAGAGAGCCTGGCTCCCCCAAAGAAGCCCCCTCTCCAGGGCAGACCTGGAAGAGACGTTGCTACAGTGGGGGTAGGCAGGAGACCTTGAGGGTGTCTGTGGGTTTCCCCCTTGCTCCAAATTTTCCTACAAGCACTTTCACATGCGGAGGGGACTCTCTAACGGTCACCAACAGGAATGCCACTCGTAATGTCAGAGGGCAGGGGCATGGGGAACGTGAGGGAAGTGGGAGGACGTGGGCACCAGGGGGTTAATCCCCAGTCGTCCCAGGGGCCTCCCCCCTGAAGCCGGGGGCTTTGGGGGCAGGAAGTCCCCGAGAGAGTGGAGGAAGGGAGATAGTATTGTCAGGCTCAGGCCCCAAGGGAGAGATTATGGGGGGCCGGGGGAGGGGAGAATGGGGGGAGGGTCTACTCCGGTCCCCCAGCCCACACCGGCCCCGCCCTCAGGTGAGCCCAGGAGTTCTCAGGGAGGCCCAGGTAAGACAAAATCCCCAGGTCCTTTGGGCCCCCCCCACCCCCAGGATTAAATTCCTGGGAA
Organism: Panthera leo; assembly: GCF_018350215.1. Taxonomy (NCBI): domain Eukaryota; kingdom Metazoa; phylum Chordata; class Mammalia; order Carnivora; family Felidae; genus Panthera; species Panthera leo. Next base: position 11,272,165 of record NC_056693.1, read on the forward strand.
GAGAGCTGGAGCTGTCTTGGAAGCCTGGGTCCCAGGGGGAGAGGGCTGTGACCTTGAGGCTTCACAGCGTGCCCCCTCCAACCCAACAGCTCCGGATGGCCAGGAAGGGGGGCGGTGGTGAGAGCAGGGGGAGGCGCGTGGCGGTGGGGAAAGCAGCCGGCCCACTGCGCTCCTTGCCCGCCCCCCCACACCAGCTGTCTCGACAGGTGAGTCAGGAAGACAAAGGCCCCTCTTCCCCCAGCTGCCGCGCCCCCTCCCTCCCCAGGACCGCGCAGGTGGGGGCGACGGGCCGCCCTTCTGGCCCCGGGCCCGGGAGCCGCCCTCCGCGGGGAGCGCTCGGGCTCAGTCCTAGGCACAGCTTGCTTAGAGCTGAATGTGGGTGGGGAACGGCGGGGGTGGGGAGTCCCAACCAGACCCCTCGAGGCTGCGCCTGGGTCTGTGGGCTCGCCCGCACCAACCTCCACAGGAGGATGAGGGCCCCCCAAATTCGGGGGGGGGGTGAAGCACCCCCGAAGTTAAGCGAGGTCCCACTTGAGAAGGCTTTTTCTAGAGTCATGTAACGAGAGACCCCCCCCCCTCAAACCAAGGTCTACGTCTCGAATCTCTCTTCCAGGTTCCAGGGACCCCCAAAACCAGTCCCCCCCCAATCCCTTCTGGAGCCCCAGTTGAGATTGTGGGGGGTGGTCCGAGCCCTGCCTAAATCCTGGCCTCCACGCAGGGAGTATCTGCCAACTTGGAGGTTCTCTGAAAAAGTCTTTAAGAAATTCGGGAGTCCTCCGAGCGCCCCCAAATCTGAGGGCTCCCAGGAGAACCTCAGCGGCACCACCCCGAGCCTTAGGAGTCACGGCGAAGTGGTCAGTAACTGGAACTCGTCCAAGGGGGCTCGGCCTCAAATCCGAGGCCCCCAGTGCCCTGTCCCCAAATTCCAGCCCGGAGCAAGCTGGGGGAGGGGGACAAAGGCGGGGCGAGGAGCCCGCGCGGAGCGCGGAAGGGTTTGGAGGCAGTTCGAGGCTCACCTCATGGCTGCTCAGCGGGCGGGCGGCGCACCCACGGGTGGGTGCTCCCGGGGCGCCCCTGGCTCAAGGTTCAGGGGTTCGGGGCTGGCTCCAGGTTCTGCTCAGTCTCCCCCAGGGTCCCGCCCCATAGAGTCCGGCTTCCTGGGGGGAACGTGGACGGTACCGGGCCGGGTCCTCAGGCGCCTCCTCCCTCTGGAGGTTTGGTCGGGGGTCCCTGCGGCAGAGAGGGGGTGCGGCGTCCCGTCCCCGGCGCGCCCCCTCGGCCGGCGGCGGGTACAATGTTACTCTTACTACTGTACTTCTCTTCGCTACATTTCGTTCCAAAATTCCACTCCCCGCACCCACAATGCCCTGCGCCTTAAAGGGGCCGCGGACACCTCAAGGCAGTTTGGGGGGGGGGGGTGAAGGGCGCTTAAAAGGGCAACGCGGAACCCTAGACTTCCGCTGTTTACCTCTTCCCCAACGTTATTGCATGGGGATGCATGCCGAGGGTCGCCCCCAAATTACGGGGGAAGTTTGGTGGAGGGTAAGGGTTCCTTCCTGGATCCCTCGTTCTCTCCCACGATGGAAATTCCTAGGAGGATCTTAATGGGGACACAATTTCTTCTCACCCTCCCCTTCGACTTCTCCATTTCTTCACATTCTGCTTAATGGAGGGGGCGGGGGAGCGATCTGGTTAATCCTAGATTCACTCAAATTTTCTCCCTTAAAGGCTACCTTCAGACTCCCAAAGTTCCCTTCTCTGCCAATTTATGAAGGGTTCCTGCGGGGTGAACCCCTTCCCCAGCACAGACGGGGGCGATGGGCCTGGAGGGCCCCATCCCTCTCACCGCCCCCCGCCCGCCCCAGGAAGGTGAGGAGGAAGTGGGCCGAGGGGGCGCGGCCGGCCGCTGACTCACAGCAGCGGGGTGGGGGTGGGGGGGTGCGGCGCTGGACCTGGGTGGGGATAGGACTCCCGGTTCCTGTGTGGATAAAGCCCCTGGCCCCCTCCCCACGCACGCCCCGCCGTGACTCAGTTTCGCCCGCAGAGGATGGCGGGATCATCCAGCAATCGGAGGGCGCGGAGGCAGGGGCACCCACCCTAGTGCTAGCTTCTGGGAACCCCCTCCCCCACGCGCCGGCTTGGGGCTCAGCCCCGACACCCTCGCAGGCTTCCGCAGCAGGTCCCGCAGGCCCCGCCCCACGTGACGCCGCTAGTGGTCACGCCCCTCCCGTAGAGCGCCACCTGGCCGGGGTGAGGTGCCTTAGGCGTGGGCAGGATGCCTGGGAAATCATCGGTTCAACGGTTACAAATGGGTAAACTGAGGCCTGGAGGTAAGGAATAAATCTGGTCCATAGCCGTCTTGTCTTGCCTGAGCCCTCAGAACCCACAGTGGTGTTTGGGTGCAAGGTATGAGTGTAAAACCAACGATTCTCGGGGCCCAGCCGACTAGATGAGGGAATCGCTTTCCCAGCCTTTATGCTAGCCTGGTCCCCTCTACCCGGACGCTGTGCTCACCTCCTTCACCTCATCCTTCGAGGCCATGCTCTGACAGATTTCATCTCTGAAGAACTGAGTAATCTTCCCTTCTCTACCCCGCTCTGTGAGATCTTGAACGCTGATCCGTCTAGGTTATAATTATTTCCCACTGTGTCTCCTAAGCTGCGAATTCTTTGGGGGCAGGGGTGGACTTGATCAGTTTCTGCCTCACTCAATCCAGCCAGGCCCAGAACAGCAGCTCAACACATACTGATCCAACAGAATGGGAACCCTCGTTCTGTGTGACCTAGGGCAAATTTTTTCTCCTCCTGAGTCTCAGCTTTCCCATCTGTGAAATGGGAGGGGTAGCGCTTCTGTGTGCCGCCTGCAAACTTTTCTATAAAGGTCCAAATAGCAAATAACATGCCTCATCTTGAAAATGCCAGGTTCCATCCTGTTTCTAGGCTTTTGCCCTGGCTACTCCTTCTGTCTCGGAACACTGTTCCCTGGGATATTTGCATGGCTGGCCTGTTCTCTGTCATGTCTCTGCTCATGCTCAGTTGCCCCCTTCTCAGAGATCTTCCTTGATCCCCCTGTCTAAAAACCCAGGTGGAAAATTGAGTGGCTATGGGGTAGGGTAGGGGACCGAGAAAGACTTTTCATTGTATACCATTTTGTACCCTGTGAATTTTGAACCAAGTGAACTTATGACCCATTCAAAAATTGAAAAACCAAAGTAGCCCCCCTCCCCCAGACATCTCATCACCTTGCCCTGTTTTATTTTCCTCGGGACACTTATCAGTGTCTGAGATGATATATCAATTCTCTTGTTCTCTGTCTTCCCACACACTAGTTGGTGGGTCCGTCAGGGGTGGGAATCTCAGTGGTTCTGCCTGGGTGATGGCTGTGAGCCGGGTCTTACACACAGCAGGTACCCAATCCATATTTGCCAAATGAGAAGACAAATAATGTTGTTGTTGTTTTCTACGAGAGAAATTTATTTTGAGTTATATAATTAAAATTTAATAGTAAATACTCTCCCCAATCTCCCCCTAAAACAAATGAAAAATAGGAAAGGAAGAGGTTATTGAACTGTGCGATCTTTTTTGTTCTTAAGTGTACTTATTTACTTATTATTACTTTTTAAACGTTTATTTTTATTTTTGAGACAGAGAGAGACAGAGCATGAACGGGGGAGGGTCAGAGAGAGAGAGGAAGACACAGAATCCGAAGCAGATCCAGGCTCTGAACTGTCAGCACAGAGCCCGACGTGGGGCTCGAACTCACAGACCACGAGATCATGACCTGAGCCGAAGTCAGACGCTCAACCGACTGAGCCACCCAGGCGCCCCACTTATTATTATTTTTTTGAGAGAGAGAGAAGAGTGCGTGCAAGTGGGGGAGGGGAAGAGGGGAGAGAGAGAGAGAGGGAGAGAGCGAGAACCCGAGCACGCTCTGTGCTATCAACATAGAGCCCGATGCAGGGCTGGATCCCATGAACTGCAAGATCATGACCTGAGCTGAGATCAAAAGTCCGACCCTTGACCAACTGAGCCACCCAAGCACCCTGAACTGTGTGATCACTTAAGGGTCCATTCAGCCCGAAAATACTTCAAAAACATTGGATTTGGGGTGGTTTGATTTTTGTTTTTTGTTTTCAGATGGTGAGTGGAATTTCCCCTCTCATGAGACTTTCTGCGAGAGGGAAGTAGGAGAAGGGGAAATAAACATTCTGGGGTTCCTCCATCGGTTTGTCTTCCTTCCGCCGATCTGTGTAGCTGGGGAAAGGGAGTTTTCTTCCTTAGTGACCTTGAGGCCCCAAGTGGCAGAGGGTCCCCAGAGGGCAACAGCTGTCAGGCCTCCAAGTCCAAGGAAGAGTTTGAATGGGTGCCAGTGGGTTTTCTGGCCCCATTTGGGCCCTTCTGTAACACAAAAGGTGGGAAATGGCCAATAGGAACCTTTTCTTGGGTCTCTGTGTCTGCTCCCCTGTGATCTGGAAGCCGTGCTCTTGTTTTCCTTTGAGGGACTGCCTTTCCCCATCTCTCAATCCATCAGGTTTGGGTGGAGTGGACCTCAGCCTGTGGCGCTTGGGGTGGGCATGTGACCCCAGCCTGGCCAATCAGAGACACACTGACTGGTCGGCCATGTGGTCCAGTGTGGCCAGTGAGTTCTCAGCTCCCGGGAACCTGGGGTACTCCCTCCACTGGGGATGTTGGGCTTCTGGGCCAGGAGGCTAGTGCTGCCACTCTCTGCTACCGCATGCGGAAGTCCACGCAGAGCAAATAAAACTAAGAGATGGTTCCTGATAACGTTATCTGACAACTGGATGTAGTCATGCCTCGAACTCTTCAATTACTTGACCCATTAAGTTCCCTGTCTTGCATTCCCAGGTGGAATTGGGCTTCTGTCAATTACAACGCAAACAATGCTGACAAATACATCCTTCTGCTGCTGGGAAACTATCAACAGTCCTCTCCCTGAACTGCCTTCTCCGCCGTGCAAAGGACTGCAGGCTTGAGCCCCAGCTCCCTCCATCCCATTGAGGTGGTGACTCCCACCCCCCCCCCCCCGCCTTCGTTTATGTGGTTCCACCCCCCACCTCTTGGGACAGCTCCAAATTCTTGTAGGCTACGTGGGACCAATTCACCACTTCTCTCCTCCGAGACCCAGACCATCCTCGGAGACATCCCAGTGGTTTCTGCAGCACACCCAGTCTTTGGGATTGGTCATAAACATTCCTCGAATTTTTCTGCCTTACTTATGGATGAAGGGGGTGGTGTTTGGGATGATGCATGGGGCTTTACAGAGCAATGCAGGGGACACATTTGTTGGGAGGAGGAGCAGTCTTCTCTGCTTCTGCATCACCCCACCCCCGCCCCGCCCCGCCCCGCCCGTGCCCTGCCTCATCGTGTCTAGCACATTGCTTCAGGGCCAGGAGTGAGAATTTATTAACATATGAGGCAAGTCCCTTGTCTCCTCTGGCCTCAATTTCCCCAACACTAAAGGTAGGAGAGCTGCGTCACATGTTTCTAAGAGAAACATTCGAGAACAGAGGGTGCTTACCTGCCAGCGCCCTCCTGAGGCCTGGCAGAGCCGAGAATAAGCTTCAGCAATGACAGCGACCCTGGAGAGCAGAGAGAGACCCTCAGGAGGGGATCCTCCTTCTAGTACCCCTCCCCCCATTCCACCTCACCGCACCCCGACTCACTTGCAGTAGAGCCCTCCCCCAGGAGGTAAATCTGGGATGTCCTCTGAGGCCAGAGTCCTGAAAACCGTGTTCAGGCTGGGGGGCTCCTGAGCAGAGGAATACAGCTCTGAGAAAGAGGCAAGGATTATGGGAGTGTCCTTGCTTACTGGCCACCCCTCCCGCTATGCTTTTGGAGCCTGCTCACCAGAGACCCTGCGGCCCAGGGCTGCGTCCAGCGCCAGCTCCTTCCTGATTGCCTCCTCACAAGGCCTGGGGGCCCCGGGGAAGCAGACCAGGACGCAGGTCATGTTGTCCAAGCTGCCCTGGGGAAAGTGGAGAAAAGAGAGCCCGGTGGGACACGGTCGAATGCCCCAGCACGCCTCCACGCCCTTGGAAGCGGAGCCTCCCGACAATCTCAGCGTTCTAGTGCCCTCTTGCCCAATCTGGTTGGACACATTTCTCTCAAATCTTGCCCACCTGCCAGTCTAACGCAAGCCCTCTCCCCAGGACCAATCACCTAGACCACGCCCTCTCACTGTCCTAGCCAATCCCCATCAGAGAGCCACGCCCCTTCTCCGAAGCTCCTCCCACTGCTGTCTAGCTGCTCTTCCTTCTGGCACTAATCATACTTCAGGACCCAACTCCTAAATCCGAGGCAGTCCCGTTCCAGAAGGCCACGCCCTTTCTCTCAAGTCCCTCCCACTTACCTATCCTGCGTTACTGCTCTCCCATCTTGACTCAAGGCGGCCCTCAGTCTCCACCCTCTCCATATTTTGGTCCTGCCCACTCCGGCAGGCCACTCCCTTTAGTGGAGTCCTATAAACTCTGGTTGAGGAAGCCTCTAAAACTCCCTCCTCCTTAGATCCTTTAACTTCTTCCCCTCAATGACTCCAAGCCCCGCCCCGAGGACCTTGCAGAGACACGTGTCCAATAGCTGCGCGCAGAGAAGTTCCGGGGCCAGGCCCAGGCAGAGGCGCGATGCCACCAGTCTCGCCAGGGCAGCGCCAGACATCGCGTCCCACACACCGTCAGAGGCCAATAGCATGAACTCGTCCTCAGCCTGGCGAGCCAGGGCGGTCACCTCAGGCTCCGCGGAAACGAGCTGCAGCTCAGGAGGCCTTCCCGGAGCCTCTTTGTAAGCAAAGTCGCCCAGGGCCCGGGATACCGCCAGAGAGCCTTCGAGGCGCCGGCGGCGGATGGTGCCTCCCGCGTTGTGGATACGCTCGCGTTCCCGAGGCCGGAGAGGCCGATGGTCCTCGGTGCTGAAGGCCACAGCGCCGGCGCGACTCAGCATCGCTCGGGAGTCACCACAGTGCGCCAGGTACAGAAAACGCGGGGAGACGAGCAACGCCACGGCGGTGGAGCCCCCCGGCTCGCCACGAGGCCAGAGCGCACGCAGGCGCGCGTCTGCGTTCAGGAAGGCTCGACGCAGCGCCCCGCGCACTCCCTCGGGCTCGTCGGGCGCGGTGCCCAGCGCCTCAAACACGTGGCCAGGCAGGTGGCGCGCGCCGAAGAGGGCGGCTCGCGCCCCGCCGTGGCCATCGAGGACCGCGAAGAAAGCCCAGCCTGGGGGTAGCCCGGGCAGAGCGAGCCAAGCGCAATGCGCGTCCTCCATGTGCGCGCGCCAGCCCTGCACAGCGCTCGCCCCAAAGCGCAGTCCCCAAGACGCGGCCGCACCCCCGTGTGGCCGCTGGAAGCATCGCGGCGCGTCCAGGAGCGACCGAGGCCCGTCGTGAGTCCTCCGTCCCTCCTCCTCCTCCTCTTCTGCCTCCTGTTCTTTGCGAGCTGACCAAAGGAGACATTCCAGCAGGCGGGCAAAGGCCGCCATCCTTCAGCCCTGGGATCAGGAAGCCTCCACCCTGCACCCGCCCCCCTTCGCCCCCCCCCCCCCGCCCCGCCACCACTCCATTAATCCCCTCCACTGTGAGATTTTAAACCACCTAAATCTCCTTCCTATGTCCTTGACCTGCACTCGAGTTACTAGAAGGGATTGGACTCCTGGGTGTCCTCTCTCCTGCACCTTCAAAGCGAAGGTTGGGATCTGGGTCACGGAAAATCATTAAAAAAATTAGCACTTACCACGTGCTACCACGATTTTGCATCCTCTCCGATTTAGTGAAGAGGAAACTGAGTCATAGAAGTAAACAGTGTTGCAGGGAAACGAATTCTAGAATCAGTGTTTTCCACTTTGGGTTTCGGGTCCCCAACCTTGCTCCCTCTAAGCTCCGCCCACTTCCGTGGTCCCGCCCCCAGCCTCAAAAATCTTTAAATCCTTTCTTTTTTAGTTCGACCCCTCCACTTCTGGGTCTTGCCCCGGGACTTCAGTTGCTTCTTTTCCAGTTCCTGTCCATCCATTCAAGCACACAGCCTCAGACATCCTCATCTTCTCCGTTCTAGCTCCGCCTCTTAACTACAGGCTCAGCCGCTACTTTGTGGTGAGCCAAAGCTGGCCTCCTCTCGGTGGGTTACGCCTACCTTCTGGGCCGTGTCCCCAACCCTGCATGTTGTTATGTATTTTCTCTAGGCCACACCTCTACCTCCTGGGTCTTTGACCCCGCCCAACTACCTGCATCATTCTAAATTAATTTAAGCTCCACCCATATCTGAGCTCCTCCCCTTTTCTCAAACTTTCGGAGTAGTTTCCCCTGCCCCCTTTCCCACTCCCTCTTAGGATCTCAGCTCAGACCCTACCTCAGAGCGGTAGGATCTTTATACCCTCTCCTGAAAACCTCCCCTGGCTCCGCCCCAACCCACTCTGAGATCCACGCCCCCATTCTAGGTTCCTTCATCATTTTCCCTCCTGAGCCCCTCTCACTACCCATCCTAGGCTCCGCCTCTCTGCCGCTAGAGGCCGCCCCCTCTTCCATCTAGGCCCCGCCCTTCAGACCGCCTTCCGCGCCTTTTCCGCCGGGTGGTGTAACCTTCTAGCTCCGCCCCTTTCGTAGAAAAGCCACGCCCACCTCCCCTGGCCCCTCGGTGTTTACCCGCCTCCCCCCTCCGCCCTTCCTCAGGTCCCGCCCCTCTCGTCCTCTGGCCCCGCCCCCGGCCCCGCGCTGCAGTGCCTTCCCAGCCGCGGCCCCGCCCGCCCCCGCCGAGCGGAGCAGAGGGCGGCGGCGGCGGCGGCTGCTGCTGGAGCGGCCCGGGAGGAGGAGGCGGCGAGGATGGCGGCGGCGTCGTGGGCGCGGCGGAGATGAGCGCCCGAGGCCCCAGGCCCAGGGCGGCGTGGCCGGAGTGGGCGGGGGTCCCGATGCAGGCCCGAGGAGGGCCATGGGGCAGGTCCTGCCGGTCTTCGCCCACTGCAGTGAGTAGGGGGAGGCTCAGGCCGGGTGTGGGGCTCACAGGCCCGGGTGGGCTCCTCCCCAGTAACCCCTCGGTGCCGGGCCGCGGGAGAACTGGGATGGGGGAGGAGGCGAAGGAGACAAAGGAAGCTCTCCCCTCCCCCCGCATTCTAGCGGCGACGGGGGCGACCTGACCCGGAGGACCTGAGTGAGTCAAGGAGGAGGTGGGGGGCACTGAAATAGCTGGCGGTGGGGGGGAGCGCCGGGCTCTGGGATATGGCGCCGGACCCCACCCAGAGATGAGGACGCTCGCCGGGAGCTGTCCCCTCGCCCTGGTGCTGGCCGCAGGCGGCGGGGAGGGGAGTTGTATGGAGGGGTAGAACCGAGATAGAGAAGAGGGATCTAGCCCCCACATCATCCATCTTCGCATCCCACCTCCGTTTTCTGCCCAGACTCAGAGGCTGCCCCGACCTCGCCCAAATTGTCCAATATCCCGTCCCTTGGACACAACCATCCCTGGGTTGGGGCCAGGACTCCTGGGTCCTTAGTGGGCTTTACCACTGATTCGTAGTAACCCATTTCACTCCGAGCCTCTAAGTCCCAGCCTCCGACTCCCCAGCTGCCAAAACGAGGTGGGAGCAGGGGGTATCTGATTTCGGTTTCCAAACAGCATTAAGCATCTCCTGTAGGCAAAGCCCAAGGCTAGCTCTGAGGGGCTAGGTTCCACAATTGAAACTGCCTTCCCTGATCCCCACGATCTCTGAGACCTGATCCCCACGATCTCTGAGACCCCACTGAGATCTCTAACAGTCCTCGTCTAACATTCTCTGTCTCACACCCCTGTGGCTCCCACAGCAGAGAATTTCAGCATTCTCAGACCTAGCCACTTGCATATCATAGGAGTTCAGATGCCAAAATTCCAAGAATTTGTTATTTCAGCATTTTAGAGTATCATCCCCACATTCTAAGATCGTGTCCTTACCTTGGCTTACAAAGGAAGGCCCTACATGATCCCCACCACGACCACCACTCTGCCTTCGTCTCCCACCCAATCCCTCTGTTCCAGTCATACCTTCACACCTCCCTGTTCCTCAAATATGCCCAACGTAGTGCCTGCCTCAGGGCTTTTGCACTGGGCTTTTTTCTCTGCCTGGAAGACTCTTCCCTGGACATCTGTGTGGCTTCCTCACTTCATTCGTCTCTGCTCAAATGTCATCTTATCAAAGAAGTCTTCCTGGAGTGCTTGGCCGCCTCAGTTGGTGAAGCATGCAACTCTTGATCTTGGGGCCATCGGTTCGAACCCTACCTTGGTCGTAGAGCTCACTAAAAGAAAGAGAAGGAAAAGGAGAAAAGGAGGAAGAGGAGGAAGAAGAAGAAGGAGAAGAGGAAGAAGAAGAAGAAGAAGAAGAAGAAGAAGAAGAAGAAGAAGAAGAAGAAGAAGAAGAGGAGGGGGAGGAAGGAGAGGAAGAAGGTCTTCCTGACCACCCTGTCTGAAATAACACCCTCTCAATTTCTCTCCCCTCACCCTGCTTTATTTTTCTCTACACACTTAGCACCCAACATCATATATTTAATCCTGTATTGTCTATCTCCCCCGTGGAGTGTTATACGAGGGCAGGGTTTTTGTCTGTTTTGTTCACATTTGTATTCTCAGTCTAAAACAGTGCCTGGTATACAGCAGGTGCTCAATAAATGGTTGTGGAAAGAATGAACTAACTGAAACTTCCTAAAAGTCCTAATTTGAAGATTCTAAGATTAAGACTCCTGGATCTTTGAAGGCTGAGCCCCTGATAGCAGTATAGTAAGGTTTTACGGTCTGTATGCAAAATGTTCTAAAGGTCCTGTGATTCAAATATTCTAAGATTCCTTAACTCGGACCATCCAAGTTTCCAGGACTGGCACACTTCTGTGATTTCGACAGGCTAAGCTTCTAAGAATCTTCGATTCTTTCCCTCTCGCAGAAGAAGCTCCGTCTACAGCCTCTTCTACCCCTGACTCCACAGAAGGTAAGTGGAGGGGGAGGACGTGAGAGCGGGACTTGAAGGGGCTCACAGTTGGGGGGAGAGTTGGGGAGAGTGGGCCAGGGCCCTGCTTCGCGCAGCTTATGTCCCCCTTTGCTGACTGCAGGAGCGAACGACGACTCGGATTTTCGGGAGCTTCACACGGCCCGAGAATTCTCAGAGGACGACGAGGAAGAGACCACGTCGCAGGACTGGGGCACCCCCAGGGAGCTGACCTTCTCCTACATCGCCTTCGACGGTGTGGTGGGCTCTGGGGCGCGCCGGGATTCAGCTGCCCGCCGCCCCCGGCCCCAGGGCCGCTCAGTCTCAGAACCGCGAGACCCACCCCCTCAGCCTGGCCTGGGCGACAGCTTGGAGAGCATCCCCAGCCTGAGCCAATCCCCGGAGCCTGGGCGCCGCGGTGACCCCGACACTGCCCCTCCGGTAGAACGCCCCCTGGAGGATCTAGGGCTCCAGCTCGACCGGCTGGACTGGGCGGCCCGGGGAGCAGGGTCCGGGGAAGATTCTGCCACCAGTAGCTCCACTCCGCTGGAGGACGAGGAGCCTGACGGATCGGAGGTTGGAGAGGCTGGGAAAGGTGAGATGTCCGAGGTTCTGGGATCGAAGCCACCAGGGGTGGGTGGTCTCTCCTCAGGGCACCTCCAAGGCGAAAGCTCACACAGCCTTCTCTCTCTAACTGCCAGAACTGGACCTGCAACACGGAGTCCCTCAGTCTCCGCCTCCGGCAGTCTTGACTCCGCAGCCCAGCCCTGGCTCTGGAACTCCCCAGGCGGGTACCCCGTCCCCTTCCCAACCCCGGGATTCGAACTCTTGGCCTGATGAGCCCTCACTGGACCAGAAAGAGGAAGAGCCGTGGGGGCCTCTGGAGCGGGAGCCAATCACGGGGCAGTGCCTGGATAGCACGGACCAATCAGAATTCACATTGGAACCACTCCTTCTAGGTAAAGTAAAGGTTCTTTTTTGAATCACAGAGAGGGTAGGAGAAATGGAACTTAAAGGGACCAACCTTGCGAAGGACGTGAGGAGGCGGAGAAGAGGAGGTGTGGGTGTTGGCTAGGTATAAACTCCATCCTTTAAAAAAAAATTTTTTTTCCCGTTATCTAAGATTGCCATTGGCTCTTTATATAGTTCGCCCTCCCACTTGAGAAGTTAGCCCTGCTTTGAGCCTTAGGATTGGCTGATTGCTAAAATAATAATAATAATAATAATAATAATAATCATCCCTCTTTTGGAGTGCTCCTCCTAGAGGCTGACTTTGGACAGGACAGATTCCCGGGGGGGGGGGGGGGGGGGGAGGGGAAAGGCTGTCTTCTGGATGTGGCCGTGGGGCATTTATAAGTAAACTCTACGCCTTTTAAAAACTCTCCTCTTGCCTCACCGTATCCACTGGCCAGTGGGATATAGACCCCACCTTTCTCTAAAATAACGCTTAGCTTCCATAAACGCCCTGGGTTGGTGATAGACATCACTGCTTTCGGGTGTTTACAAAAGAGCCACCCCTTTTGGGAACTGTCCCCACCCCTGTGGAGAGCCATTGGCTGGGTCCAAAGGGGCCCCGCCCCCTATTCCCTCGCTCCGGGTTCCACCGAAGTGGGCAAAATCCCTGAGAAGTAGCGGTGTCCGCAGCCTCTCACTCACTCGGAGCGGAGATGGGGAGTAAAGGTGGGCTTTCGGAGCGGGCTGGGGGGACTGGGGTTGGGGGACTGTGTAAATGGGTCCAGATTCTCTCTTATGTCCCTCAAATCTGCCGGTATGTTTCCTACTGGTCCCGGATTCCCCAGCGCTGCAGGCTGGGGCTGGGGGGCTGCAGGGGTGTCTAGAGAGGGCGTGGAGGGAGCGTGGGGTCCTCTCTCCCCGGGGCAGAGGCTTTGGGGCCCAAGAGCAGGGAGGCCCCCTCCCCCAGCCTCAGGCCCAGGCGGTGCTGTCACTCAGGAGCTGGACAGGCCAGCACAGCTGTGGGCCAGGCCCCCTCCCCCCAGCGTGCCTAAACTTAGCCCCCGCCTCAGGCGACCCGGCCCCTCCTCCACCCACTGGCACAGGCCTTGGGGAGCCTGCAGGGGAGGGCCCTGCATTGCGGGTGGGGGGAGGCCTGCCCTAGTTAGAGGTGGATGGGAGACCATGTATAAGGAAGATACAGAAGTGAGGAGAGTCAGACTCTGAGGGGGACCAGTCAAGACGGGTCAGAGTTCCATCAGAGCGAGGGTGGAGGGGGTCTGGAAGGGTTCAAGGCTCAGATGGGATCATATTATTGGGAGGGCTGTTAAACGTTTGGATGGGCACAGTGAAACGCTGGAGGGGCGCCTGGCTGGCTCAGTCGGTAGAGAATGCAACTCTCGATCTCCACTCTTGATCTCAGGGTCATGAGTTCAAACCCCACGCCCGGCATAGAGCCCATTTAAAAATAAATCAATAAAACGTTGGCGTCTGGAAGTCATTGGTCAGGGCTCAGGTTGGGCTTGTGAGGTGAGCTTAGCATCTCAGAAAGGAGTCAGAAATCTACAGAATCTCATGGGGCCCTTAAAAAGAATGAATTAAGGGGCACCTGGGTGGCTCAGCCAGGTCAGCAACAGACTCTTGATCTCAGCTCAGGTCACGATCGCATGGTTTGTGAGTTCGAGCCCCGCAGAGGGCTCTGCGCTGACCGTGCAGAGCCTGCTGGGGATCCTCTCTCCCCTCTGTCTCTGCCCCACCCCTCTCGCACTCTCTGTCTCTCTCTCTCAAAATATATAAACAAACTTAAAAAAAAAAGAGAGAGAGAGAGAATGAATTAAGAGCTATGCCAACTGACTAGGAGGGAATTCTAGGGCAGGGGGAGAGAACGGGATGTGCGTAATACAGAAAAGTGTATATAGGGGGGCACCTGGGTGGCTCAGTTGTTTGAGTGTCCGACTTGATTCCCGCTCAGGTCATGATCCCAGGGTTGTGGGAATCCAGCCTCAGGTCGGGATCCGTGCTGAGCCTGGCGCCCGCTTGGAATTCTCTCTCCCTCTTCCTCCCTCTGCCCCTCGCCCGCCCTCGCGCGCGCTCTCTCCAACTAAAAAGCAAAACCCAAACCCAAAAGAAGTATATGTATGATTCCATTTTCCATAAATAATGACTAACAATTGTATCCACCCATAACACATGGGAGGGACGGAGACTGAGGGGACTTGCTACCTGGCTACCTTGGGTTTTCCAGGAGACGAGGGGGAAGCAGCTCCGAATCAAAGAAGACAACGGGAAATTGGGAAATTGAGTTCGGGCTCAGGCCAGATGCGTCAAGACGTCGTGGTTCAGCCCCGAGTTTGGGAAGCGGGCGGTGGAGAGATCAGCCAGGCCAGGTGCAAAGCCCAGCCTGATCGCCCCCTCTCCCTCCACAGTGGCGGACCTGCTGTACTGGAAGGACACAAAGACGTCAGGAGTGGTCTTCACGGGCCTCATGGTCTCCCTCCTCTGCCTCCTGCACTTTAGCATCGTGTCCGTGACCGCCCACGTGGCCCTGTTGCTGCTCTGTGGCACCATCTCTCTCAGGGTTTACCGAAAAGTGCTGCAGGCCGTGCACCGGGGCGACGGCGCCAACCCCTTCCAGTGAGAACCCCCGGCCCTTAACCTTGACCTCGGTCTGAACCCCAGTGTTGGGCGGGCTGACCCCCGACCTCAAATCAGGCGCCGCGTGACCCATCCTATTCGTGTTTCTGACTCCGGCCCCATTCTGACCCTGACTTCCAGCCCTAACCCCCGATCCTAACCTCTTACCCTGAATCCTCGATCCCATCTCCTGACCCTGACCTTGACCCTAGCCCTCTCTGGGGCTAAAAGCCCTAGCCTTCTCCTCAACCCCTATTTCTTGCCCCTGTCCCGGCCACAACCCTCAGCCTGGGCTGCTCCACACACTGAGTTGCCTTACACCCCTTTGTCCTCTCAGGGCCTATCTGGATGTGGACTTGACCCTGACTCGGGAGCAGATGGAACGTTTGTCCCAGCAGATTGCCTCCCGAGTGGTCTCTTTGGCCATCCAGCTGCGGCATTTCTTCCTGGTAGAGGACATTGTGGACTCCCTCAAGGTGCCTCGAAACCTACACTCCCTCCTACCCCCTCCTGGGTTCCCACCATTCGCCTTGCTGCCCTTGGGGGGTAGGAGGGCCGTTGCTGGCTAAGTTCACAACCTGGGGAGTGCCCCTAGGCTCTGCTGACCCTGACCCGACCCTCCCCCCCCAGCTGGCCCTTCTCTTCTACATCTTGACCTTCGTGGGTGCCGTCTTCAATGGTTTGACTCTTCTGATTCTGGGTGAGCCGGGAAGGCTGTGGGGAGCAGGCGGGGAAGTGGGTCATTGGGGTTTGGTGGGGGGACAGGGTTCTAGATGGAACTGTCAATGTCTTAGGAGAACCCTGACCTCCATTTCTGTGCCTACAGGAGTGATCGGTTTATTCACTGTCCCCTTTCTGTACCGGCAACACCAGGTGAGTGTGACAGGACCTCTCGGTCGGCAGTGTCCCAGCCAAATATGGGTGGTCTGATGACCCCCACCCCCTCTGCCACAGCCAGGGTCCTGTGGACGGATGTCCCCATCAGAGACAGGAGGACCAATTGGTGTTTCTGCCCCGAAAGAGTCAGGGTGTGACTGACATGCCCCACCCCAAGGCAGGTGGCCTAACTGATGTTTTCACCCTGAAACTGCCAGGGACTGACCTCGAGGTCAGTATCCGGTCAGAGGACTGTTGTCCGGAACACTGACAGAACCAGAGGCCAACCGACATATATCCTATCCGGAGACAGGCAGATGGACTGACGATCCCTTCTCCAGCACAGCTGATGACCAAGTGATACACGTGTCTGCCAGAGACAGTCCTGAGCCCCTCCCATGCCGGCATCATCAAGACTCCGAAAGTCAGGAACACTGCGAATTAAGCCAGCATTTAAGTCAATCCACGCAGGAACTTGGCAGCTAACGCCAGTTCCCTCTACTCTCACCCGACTCACACACAGACGCACTCACGTAGGACTCACTCAGAGATTCATAGTCACGCCCAGGAAGCAGACTTACTGGCAAATTCTCGTCTACCTGACATCATTCCCCACGCAGAGCTTGGCCCAACCGACGGACACGTCGGCTCGAACTTCTGATTTCCAAGGGTATGGTGCTAGGTTTCGAGTTGAGTAGTGGACCACCTTCCCCAGTTTCTCAAGTGGAGGTGGGGGAGGAAGCAGCCTCCTGAATGAACTGGGGAGAAGAACCCCTCCAATCTCTCCTTCTTGGTCTCCCCAGGCCCAGATGGACCAGTATGTGGGATTGGTGACCAATCAGTTGAGCCACATCAAAGCTAAGTAAGGGCACGGAATGGAGGCGGATGGGCTGGGGGACGGGGAAGCTTAGGATTTTTTTCCCCCAGATATCACCTGTTCCTAAATCTCTTGGGGCCAATGCCCCCTCCTCAAAGGGTGACAGACAATCCCAATGCAGGCCATTAGGTGAACGGTAGGGGCTGGCTTTGGGCCCACAGCTAGCTCCCCCGTCCCGATTTCCCCTTAGTTCTCAGATTCCTATCCGTCTTGCTCCAACCTGTGACTCCGCTTGTTTCTCCCTCAGGATCCGAGCTAAGATCCCAGGGTCCGGAGCCCTTGCCTCGGCAGCAGCCGCAGTCTCTGGATCCAAAGCCAAAGCCGAATGAAAGGGGTGTCTCTGCCCTCGGGACGCCTGCCCCCATCCCCCGCAGCCCTCTGCCCAACTCCATCTCCCTTCCATCCCCACCCTCCCGCCGCCTCCGCCCGAGCCATTTCCCGGCGGGTGTCTGGATCACTCGCACCAGGGAGTTTGTGCAAATTGCCTGAGCGGCCAGGACTACATTTCCCAAGAGGCTCTGCTCTAGGAGTCCAGGAAAGGCGAGGCACCTTGGCCGCGGCGCCTGCTGGGAGTTGTAGTTGCCTAGATAGGGCGCCCGCCCTGCACTTCCGCGACCCTGCCGCTGGAGGCGCCGTCAGAGATTGGTGTCTCCTGGACGCCACTAGCCCCAAAGCCAGGGCTTTGCATGGGGCCCAGGGGAGGCCTGAGCTTGGATTTACACTGTAATAAAGACTCCTGTGGAAAACCCAAGGCCTCCTGTGCTTCCAGCCTCCTCCAGCTTTCACCTTCCTGCACCGAAAAGCACCTAAGTGATATCCAAGGAGGAATCTTCCCTTCTCTCCAGAAGAAGCTCCCTCATAATCTGTTTATATTCTGAAATGATTCAGGGGATGATGCTGAGAGACCCTCGGTCCCAGGGCTAGCCAAGCCTTTGACAGCCACTTTCCCTGTCTCTGCTCAAGGCAGACATCACTAGTCGATCCCCACACTCTGCCTGCGGGGCAGCAAGTCTCATCTGAGTCCCAGACCCGTGCCCAGCTGCCTTCTGGAACAACTCCCTCCACAAACATATCCAAGCCTTTCCCTTGTCCTACCTGATGTCCAGCTCAGAGATGGCCCCTCTGCCACTTGGTCACCAGGCTAGAGACCTAGGTATGGTCCTGGATTCCTAGTTCCTGGCCCCCAACATCTAATAAGTCAGGAAGCCATGTCTTGTCACTCTCAAATGTCTCTCCTCCAACTTCTTTATTCCACTTGCCCTGGGACCAGGTAAAAGGCCCCATGGCCTGCCTGGGCCTCGGGTTCCAAAACCGAGGGAGAAGGAGGCAGGAGACTGGGTTCTAACAACCCACAGACCTGGATTTGAATCCAGGCTTCACTATGTCTTGGCTCTGTGACCTTGAGCAAGTGACTTCATCTCTTGGAGCCTCAGTTTCCTCAAATGAAAAACTGTCACCATAACCGTGCCTACATGCAAAGCTCTTGGTACAGGGCCTGGCATATAATAAATACCCAGTAAACACAAGCTGCTTGTTAGCTGTGACATTGTTTCCAAACCTCGATCATCCCCTCACGACCTTCATGATCTTTCTCTCACCCGTTCTATTTTTCATCTACTATTTTCCTTCAAATTGGTTAATTAAAAATAAAACAAATGTCTTTTAAAAAAGAAATGTAATTCGCCACCGAGGAAGTCAGGATCACTTGCCAGAAATAGAAGATAGCAGTAAAAATAAACACAAAACTATTAACATTTAAACTGTTTGTTCGTGCATCACCCAAAATCATCTCATTTGCCTCTAGCGACGCATGTCACATTTTAGGAGATAATGATGTTACGGGAGTAGTAGTTACAGCCCCAGTCTTCGTGTGTAGGAGTTGCCTAGCAGCAGCTCTAGACACACACACACACACACACACACACACACACACAGAAGGCTTAAGGGGGCTTCTCTTGAATATAGATTTGCCAGGCAGGGGCAATGTGTTAAATTTCCAAATTAAAAAATAGCGGGGCACCTGGGGGGCCCAGTCAGTTAAACGTCTGGCTCCTGATCTCCGCTCAGATCATGATCTCTGCTAAGGTCACGATCTCACAATTTGTGGGATCAAACCCCACGTGGGGCTTTGCGCTGATAGAGAGGAGCCTGCTTGGGATTCTCTCTCTCTCTGACCCCACCCCCATCCCCAGTTGTCTGCGCACGTGCTCTCTGTGTCTCTCAAAACAAATAAACAAAAACAATAGTTTTAAAAAAGCAATTTTTCTTAAAGATGCTTCTATTCATACTTTCCATAAGACAGTGTCGCTTTGTAAGAGGGACTGGTTGAAATTACGAGTCCAGGAATGGCTAAAGCCCACAGGCCCATCCTTGACACCTGCACTAGAAGCTGGCAACAGGTTGGAGATCGAAACAGCCTTTCCTGAGTGCCTCCCAGACTTTTATGTCCACCTGCTCATTGTGATTCCTCCAGTGAAATCAGATTTCCAGTTGGGGAAACTGAGGTTCAGAGAAGGATCATGATAATAACCTTTCATTCATCCTACAAACATTTACCTGTCTCCAAACATCTGCTAAGTTCTCAAGCACTCTTTAGGCAGTAGGGGCATGGAAATAAACCAAAACAAAGTCCATAGTTTTATAGAACCGTTATTCTAGAGGGAGGCAGACAATAAGCAAACAGACATAGAACATGGCACGTGGTGATCGGAGTGATGGAGAAAAGTCCATCAGGGTAAGGGGATAGAACGAAGGGTCTTTGCTATTTTAAACGAGCGGTCAGGGAAAACTTCACCAAGTGGTGGTATTTGAGTGAAGGCCAGCATGAAGGGAGGCAGTGAGTCATGTGGACGTGTGGAAGAAAGGAGATTCAGGCAGGGGATCAGCAAACGCAATGGCCCTGAGAAAGAAGTATGCCTGGTGCGGGCAGCAGGAGATCTAGAAGCCAGAAAGCCAAGTAAATGAGGAGAAAGGCGTAGGAGATGGGGTCAGAGGAGTGAACAGAACGAGAATATAAGGATTTGTAAGGCTATGGTGGGAACTTGGGCTTTTACTCTGAGATGGGAGCCCCGGGTAGGTTTCATATGGTCCGGAACGACAGTGTTGTCAAAGGATCACTGACTTAGATTATAAAAGGGTCGCGATTTTGGTCTTAGCAATTAGGATTCCCTTGGGGGATAGGCTGTGTGAACTAGGGTCCGATACCATACGTTTATAAGCCTTGGTTTCCTTGGCCATAAAAATATAGTTGCAGAAATTGATGATCTCCAGTGGCTAAGCTCAATGGGGACAGAATTGCTGTCATTACGCTGTCTAGGACGGTGCCTGGGGCTTAGCAGGCGCTCAATAAATATCTGAACGAACAGGGCTCCGTAGGTCGTTGAAATTCCTCAAAGGAACAGCAGGTGTCGCACCAGCTCTATAACCGCCTCGCCCGAGTCTCTGGGGCTGGGCTAAGTCCAACTCTAGCTGGCATTCGTTCACTCGAATTCGGATTTTTTCGGGGAAGAGTCTTCTGAAAGCCGAATTATGAGTTTCTCCTCTTAAAAACAAAACCAAAAACAAGAACAAAAAAAAAAAACCTTCTCACTTGGAAAAAGGGGCTTCTGGCCCTTTAACACCTAGAGGTAAGTGGGCCGCGTCCTCGAACACCGCTTCCCAGAATGCGCGGCGCTATGCAAATGAAGATGGTTTCCAAAGGGAGGATGATTCGTGCCATGTAAGAGAAAGGTAACATTCTGGAAGGATATGTGCCCTAGCCGGGGAGAATTTATAGATACCGGAATCAACAATCTCACATCAGGCTAAAGTATGTGACCATAAGTCTAAAATGATATGGATTCTTGGGTTTTATATAGCTGTGTGGAGGAGCGTGTGTCTTGCCCGGATGATCCTCAGTGGTCTGGGGTGCAGGCTTCAAACCTGTAGCTGTCTAGCGACAGAGTGGTTCAATTCCACCTTTCGGGCGGCACCAACTCCTGTCTTTTTACTCCCTTCAAACTGGATACTAGAACAGGCTATCAAGAGAACATCCCTCTACCCGGTGCCTAAAAATGTCACTGCAACCCTCTGCCTCACAGTTTTAACTTTCACCACGCGGGTCTCTTCCTACGGTTACACTTTTGCCGGCTCTCTCCCTTATCACCTGCTTATTCCTCAGTCAGTCATTTGCTCACACCTGTATTTATTAATCGGTCAAATATTCATTCATTCATTCATTCATTCATTCATTTGACAAGTATTTGCTGGGTGTCAGGTCCTGCACTGGGCAGTGCTGGCGACACAGAGCTGACGGCAGTCCCGGTTCTGGTGCTCCCAGTCCAGTGAAGGAGACAAACATTAAGCAATCATTAATTACCCATTTAATTAACAGCTACAAAGATGTCAACTACTGAGAAGGCAAGTAATGAACTTAGAGGCCATCTAGGAAGGAGACCTGGGTTCGGGTGAGGCGTCAGGGTGACATTTGGGCAGATCCCTGAAGGATGAGCAAGGATTAGCCAAGAGAAGGCGGGGATGTCCCAGGGCAGGGATCAAGGTGGCCCCGATAATGCAGTGAGGATGGTGATATTTGCACCTTCACTCTGCACTCGGTGTTGGCATGCATGAGCTCACTGACTCCTCATAGCCCCATTCTGCTGCCGAGAAAACTGAGGTCTAGAGAGATGAAGTCTCTTGTCCAAGGTCACCCAGCTTTGGTAGGCCTCCAGCCCCGGGCCTCTCAGACCGCTGGCCCACGCTAGTCACCACTGCCCTGTTCTGTCTTTCTCAAGCTAGCTTTTCACCATGTCCTGTCTATTCTGCCTCCTAATGTCTTTTCTGTCCTTTCCTCCTATCTCGTAGCCCTGCCCCTGTTCCGGGCTTCCCCAGCAGCACACACGGGTGTCCCCGCCTAGCCCGGGTCTCCTGCCCCTGTCTTGCCCCTTTGCCAACTACCCTCAGCTTGGTGGTTAGAGCAGTCTTCCTACAGGACTCCTAGGTGGCTCAGTCAGAAGAGCATATGACCCCTGATCTTGGGGTCTTGAGTTCCAGCCCCAGATTGGGTGTAGAGATTATTTAAGTAAATAAATATTTTTTAAAAAAGAAAAGAAAAGAAAAAAAATCAAGCAAGCAAGGAACGGGGCACCTGGGTGGTTCAGTGGATTAAGTGTCTGGCTCTTGACTTTGGCTCGGGTCATGATCTCATGGTCTGTGAGCCAGAGCCCCATGTCGGGCTCCGTGCTGACAGCTCAGAGCCTGGAGTCTGCTTTGGATTCTGTGTGTCCCTCTCTCTCTTTGCCGGCTCTCTGTGTGTGTGTGTATCTCTCTCTCAATAGTAAATAAACATTGAAAATTTTTTGAAAATGAAATAAAGAAAGGAAGGAGGAAAGAAAGAAAGAAAAAGACAGGAAAGAAAGAAAAAGAAAGAAAGGAACAAGGAAACGAAAGAAAGAAAAAGAAAGGAAAGAAAGAAAAAGAAAGAAAGAAAGAAACAAGGAAACGAAAGAAAGAAAAAGAAAGGAAAGAAAGAAAAAGAAAGAAAGAAAAAGAAAGGAAAGAAAGAAAAAGACAGGAAAGAAAGAAATAAAAGAATCAAAGAAAAAAGAAAGAAAGAAAGAAAGAAAGAGAAAAAGAAAGGAAGGAAGGAAGGAAGGAAGAAAGTGGTCTTCCTAAAGCACAAACCCGCCCCTACCCTTCTTGTGCTCAAAACCTGCCATGACTCACCCCTACCACCACCACCCCCCACCCCACCCCACCCCACCCCACCCCACCCCCTGTGGCTTCAGGAGAAGATCTAAATTCTTAGTCTGGAATTTAAGACTGCAGAATCGGGTCTTCGCTAAGTGGCTTCCTTCTCCACACTTTTTGCTCCAGCCACTGTGAACCTCTACCCCCCGCAACGTATCAAGCCCTGTCCGCACTAACTGTCCTATGTGCACACTGCGTCTTTTTCTATCCCCTTCTATGTCCTCTGTTCAGCCTCCAGGACTCAGCTCAGCTGTCCTCCTCACGGAAGTCTTTCCTGACTCCCAGATCAGGTTCCGCGCCCCATGGTTTCCCCCAACCCTGTGCGCTTTGGATCATCCCCGAGAGGTCTGTGTCCCTCACTGGCCTGGGAGCCTTAGGAGGGGAGACCCTGGCGCTGTCTCAGTCCCAGCAGTGTCCCCGGCCCTCCCGGCACCGGGCTGGGCACGCAGTAGGTACTTGGCAAATGCTTCAAATTGATTAATAAATTTAGGGATTCCATCACGACAACTTCTGCTTATTCCTTTACGAAGGCATCTGAATGACCTCTGGCCCCTCACTTAATTCCCAGAGTACTTGCTGCTTGCAAATAAGAGAGGGCTTGAATTTTGCACTGGGGATGGCTCATCTATTTTGGGTTCAATTTTAGGTGGGCCCCTGCACGTTCAAAAACGAAAAAATCATCATGTGACGCGTAAAAGGAAATTCGTCTTCAGTGGACAGGGAGCCATGAATTTGTGGTTCCTATAACCCTGAGGACCCCCGATACTATATTTAGGTGATCTTCAGTAATTTGGGAAGGATGCTTCCAGCTTCTGTAGCTATTCGACCTTCGCTAAGGTCACCCCGAGCATATAGGGCTCTGCCTAAGTTCCTCGTTTGCCAGGAAGCCTCTGAAACATCCTTGGGCATGTCAGTATCTCACGCCTACTATTCTGCCTCATCCTCTCCAAGAGGAGGCGTGCCCTGTGGGAAGCCCTCTGGCTGTCTATCCTCCCGTGTCCTGTTGTCCTGCCGTAGACGGATTCGTAAGGACAAACCTCGTCTGCAATCTCAATCTAACCTCACCCCCTCCCGCCAAGCCAAAGGAAGGCAGGTGATGGGTACCGGGAGCAAACAGACCCTGAAGCTTGGCAGATGCATTTTTAAGAGCTTTTTATTGGCGACAGTGCAGAACCATGGGGGGGGGGGGGAGGGTAGTGGCCCAGTGCCAGCCAGCCCCCAGCGCCCCCCAGGGTCAGGTGCAAAATACAAAAAGAGAATCACAAATACAGCAGGGGGTTGGGGGGCTGGGGATTCAGTAAGTTGTCGCAGGCAGGGGCCAGGCCCTGCTCACAGACTTGCACTCACACTCAGAATCCTTAAGGATACAGATTGTAAAAGTCTATGATCCCTCAGGCTCACTCACCAAAAAGAAAATCTCACATCCCCGACAAAACCCAGAGTCAGGAGACAGCTGGCCGATCGGGGACAGTCAGAAAAGAGACAGATGGAAACGACCAGGTGAAAAAACACAGGCAGAGAAAAGACTGGAGTGGAAGAGACCCTCGAGAAAGGGACAACAGCCACAGACTGCCAGAAACAACCAGAGGGGCCGAGACGATCATTAGAGACAGCCTGAAAGGGGCCGACTCCTAAATTTCCAGAAGCAGCGTTCTTCCAATTCAAAGGGCACACTGCTTTGGGGCCCAACGCGACCTAGGCCGAGGTTGTAGAAGCGCTCACACGCTCACACGCGCACACATACATACACACACACACACACACACACACACTCATATATAATATATTTATTTATACATAATAGATATAAGTGCCTTTTCGGAAACCAGGAAAGGGATAAATAGCCATGGGGCGGGGGAGGCGGGCGCGGGACGGGGCACGTGGAATGTTTTCCATGCAGCACAGAAGGCGGCGTGGCCCTCCCGAAGTTAAAAAATATCAATTTGCCTCACGATGAAATCCTCGCGAGGTGAAGCATAAGGAAAGGGGATTGGGGCGGGGGGCAAAACCGAGGATCGGGGCTGCGGCTGGGGAAGGGAAGCTGGGACCGCGGGAGTCCAGCCCCTTCGAGTTTGCCAGTCCGAAAATATTGGGGGGTGGAGGGGCCAAAGCCTCGGCCTTCAAATCTTCTCCGGAAAAACACTGGGCCCCCTGGCAGACTCCCACGGCTCCCTTTCTAGAAAGGATGTAGGGGGTGCCGAGGGGAAGGAGAAGTTGGCGTCCTAGGCCGGGGTAGGGGGTCAGGCCTTAAATAAAAAGGCCAGGGCTTGGGGCTGGGGGTCCTGAGGACAGATGCCACGCGGATGGGTGGCTGTCACCCCCACTCTCGAATTCTGTCACCCCTTGAGTCTAACTCACTGGTGGGGGAGGAGGGAGGCAGCTGGGGCGGGGCGGGGAGACCAAGGAAAGGCTTTGAGGCGTGGGGGGCACAATCCCCCCGGAAGGGTTCTGTCCCACCGGGCTCCCCCCCCCACAATCCCGCCAACTCATTTCACAGTATAAAGCGCTCCAGGACGGGCATCACAGCGCCCCCTGCCGCCTGAATCAGAGAGGCCCAGCAAGGAAGGCCAGGAGGGAAGGCTGAGCCAGGCTGGGAGGCTTGGGGTAACACTGTAATCCGAGAGGACGGCTGGGGGCTGAATGGGGGGAGATCCTTAAGAGGCCAGGAATTCAGATCAGAGCCACTTTTGCTGGAAGGGAGCGGCTGGACAATCAGGGAAGAAGGTTCACATTTCAGACTAAGTCTGGGTAGGAGGGCATCATAGGAGGCATCAACTTCCCTTAAAGGGAGGCTCAATTCAGAGGAGGATCTAACCATGTGGAAATGTTGGATAAATAAGCTAAGGTCAGGGGAGCAGGGAGAACCAGCCTGGTCACCCCCTGAAGGGTGGGCGTGGGAGACATTGTGGGGGAGGGGGGCGGTCTGTGGCATTTCCTTGTTGGGCCTCTCTGGAGAAGATTCCAGTAGACTCCACCCCCCCACCCCCACCCCCACCCACTACCAGCACCCCTTTCCCTCTGCCCAAAGCGAGGCGCCGCCCCCCACCCACCCCTCCCCACAGGTTGGGATGAGGTGAAAGGGCCAACAGGCAGCTGGGGGGTGTCCATTCCCTCCCCACCCCCTGCCCCCAAAGTCACCAGCTTTGTGGCCTCGCCGGGCCATAGAAACAAGAGGCGGCACAAAACACAAGGAGGTCCTCCTGTCCGATGACAGTGGTCGCAGGGAGTCAGACACGAGAGGCAGGAAGGCCACACGCCCGCTTTGTCTCTTCCCCAATCTCTCTCTCTTCCTCCTCCTCTTCCAAATCTCTCTCCCTTGTGTGTGTGTTTGGTTTGTGTCTAAAGAGTTCACAGAGCAAGAAGGGAGGGCGAGTTCAGGGGGTCGGAAGGCTGGTCACTGCCGCTGGGGCGTTGGGCGCCGGTGAACGCGGAGACGTCCGGGCAGGTGAGGACAAACGAGGAAGTGTACGAAGGGTTAACAACGGGGAAGGGGTCACCGAGGACTTGAACTTCACTGTGTGTAAAGAGAGAAGCTGTCAGGTTGGGGGATGCGTCTTGGCCGGTCTGGAAGGGCAGGGGCGGTGGTGGTGGGGGCGGCAGCAGCCAGCTGAAACCATCTTCCTTAGCGGATGCTGACCCCGGCAAATCTCTCACCTCCGCCAGCGGGCCCGGCCCCGGCCCCTCTTCGTAGGGGATCTTGCAGCCCGGTTTGTGGGCCACCAGCACAAACTCCAGACGTTCCTTCTCCTTTTGGAGCTCGGCGATCTCCGACTCCAGCTCTGCCTTTTCTTCCTCCAGCTGATCTGTCTCCTGAGGTCCCCCGGCGTGGAGGTGAGGGAAGAAGGAGGAAAAAAAGGCCCATGAACGACTAGAGAAGGTGGGTCGGAACCATGTCGCCCGGACTTGCTGCAGAGGCCCCGGGGCTGAAAGGCAGCTCCTGATTGAGAGGAAAGACACCCCCGCCCCCCGCCCCCGCCCCCACCAGCACCCCCCCTCTCCGGACATGGAGTCCTGGTGTGCTATGGATTTGGGGCATGGGTCTTGCCTCCCAGGAGCCTCAGTTTCCCCATGTGTTCAGTGGATAGTTGAGAAGGGGCCAGATGTATATGCAGGGCTCTGGTTTTGGGAGAGGGGCTCAGAGGTTTGTTGAATGAATGAATGATCGGTGTTTTTAATGCCACCTGTTCCCCTCTGGCACCCCTCCCCCTCTGCCTCCCAGGGAGGTGACCAGGTAAGGAAGGCAAGGAGAGGATTCCCCCGATTTCCTCTAGGGGCAGCACGTCAACCCTGCAAGCCCACCTCCCGGACCCAGGTAAATTGTAAACAGGGGGGGGGGGGGGGGGCGGATGCCGCCTGCCCACCATCTGAGAACTTTGGGTGCAGGCGGTAAGAAACGGATGTAGGATTAGGAGCATTTTGTTTCACGGACTCTCCGGAATGTAAAAGCGGGAAGGATCCCGGGAGATTCCAGGAGGGGGCTGAAGAGATGGAGACACCGAGGCAAAAATGGGCTAACGCTGGCCCCAGGCGCAAAGGGAGAAAGGGCGGGACCTCTGTTAAAGGTCAGCAACCGGGGCAGGCAGGGGCAGGAGCTTGTGGGGGTCTGCGTGTATGCCTGGGGTTACCCTGTCTGGCCACACCTGTACCTAATTCCTTACAAGGAACCTCTGGCTGTCGGCCCAGGACAAGGGCACAGGTGGCGAGGAGGGAGGATGGGGGGGGAGAGCCCCCCCTTCAGTGTATCCTCACCGCCCCCTCCCACCCCCCCAGGGACGATCCTCACCGCCTGGAGTCGGTCGGTCAGTTCCCGCCGACGGTTCCTACACTTTGCTGCTGCCAGTTTGTTTCTTTCCCGGCGAACCCTTCTCTTCTCCTCCTCTTCCGGAGTCAGCTGAGCAGGAGAGATAGAGGCCATGAGGTTTGGGGACCTTGTGCACCTCCTCCATCCACCCCAAACCTCCTCTTCTTGCGGGACGCAGAAAAGGACCCTCTGCTAGGGTTTCTGTAGCCACCAGAGGCCTGGGTGGCCCCTCACCCCGCGGGCGAGAAAGTTACTGCCTCTCTGGCTCCCTAGACCCAGTCCGAGTTGTGTTGCCGTTTACTCACCGTCTCCTCTCGGGGTCTCCTAGGCCGGGCTCGGGCCGGACGGGAAGGCCCAGGTCCGCTGGCGGCTCCGCTGGTGGAAGGCCCGCCACTGCCACTGGCTCCGCCACTGCCGTAGCCACTCATGCCCGGCGTGGAGTAACTGGTTCCTGGCATGTCGTAGGGGTCGACGGCCGGGGGCTGGGAGGCCAGTGGTTGCCCCTGGGACTGGGCCATGGAAGAGATGAGGGTGGGTTGCACGAGCCACTGGAGGTCCTGGCTGGTTGTGATCGCGGTGACCGTGGGCACGAAGGAACCGGGCATTTCCCCGAGACCGGCGCACTCCTACGGGGTGACACATACACACACAGGCGTAGACACACAAACAGAGACACCGACACACACACACCCAACACACATACACACACCGACCCCCGTGAGTGAGCACAGGGCGAGCGGGTGTGGATGTGTGTGTCACAGGCAAAAAGCCACAACACCCACCCTTCCACTACACCGTGACGCAGTGGTTAATGAGAGGATTTCTGCTCAACTGGCTTCTACCTCCTCCTTCTTCTTCGGGGAAAGGTTGCACGGTTCCAGCGGGTGGTGAATCACACCCCGGGTTGGTGACTCTTAGGTGGGGGGGGGTGGGGAGGAGGCTGGACACAGCCGGGTGACAGAACCCCCGGGAAGGAGTCACAGCCACACACACAGCCACAACACCCCACCCCCACCCCACAGGCAAGGGGAGGGAGAGGGAGAGGCCTGAGGCCAAGCCTTCCTCTACACTCACACACACACACACACACCCCTCTGAGCCGGGGGGATGAGCGACTGGAAGGTCCATGAGACCTCCGTGCAGGGGCGGGGGTCTTAGTTAAAAGGGTGTTGGGGGACAGGCCTAGGAGTTTAGAACAACGTTTCAAGTAATTGTTTCTCCACGGGGTGAGGCTGACAAGTGACAGGTTACGGTGGACGGACAGGTAGAGAAAGTGACGACCCGGGCACCCTCAGACTGCCGCGGAGGGAGAAGGGTGTAGGTCCCGGGCCCCCGAGCCCGAGCCGCGCTCATCTACCCCCCCCCACCCCCCAAATGGAATCCTAGAACTGCTCGGAAGGCTTAACTACTCTCCCAGGGGGCGTGGTGAGGGAAGGGCTGGCTCGCTGGCCAATCAGAGTCCTGGAAGCCCAGAGAGGGCGGGGCTCCTGGAGACCACCTGGCTGGTTCCCCCTGCGGTTAGCGGTTCCAGTCCGGTCCTCGGACACAGCAGAGGGATCTGGCAGAGGGGCTGGGACTGTGTCTGTGTATGCCTGGAGAAAAGGGTGACAGTCACCCATGTCTCCCAAAGAAACCCCTGCACACAGGCACCCTCGGCCCCTGAGATCGGAGGGGCCGGCTCGCCGCAGGGTCCTCGCGGACCCATTGGATCGCAGAGAGTCGCTCCTGTCGCGACAGGAATCCCCTCGCTCTGCCTTTAGAGGCCCGTAAAAGAGACCCTAGCGCCAAGGAACCACGAGTTCCGGGGACAGAGAGGGGGAAGGGAACTGTACCCTACAAATAGGAAGGGAAAGTTGATTGGCCAAAACCCGCGCCGCGGCGGCCAATCGGAACGCCGAGCTGCCCCCTCCCTTAGCAACGTGGCCCCGGCGTTCCAAAATAGAACGCTCCGGGACGTCAGGGGCGGGGCGGACGAAGGGGGCGCCGCGCGCCGTGCGTGCCCCGCGTCAGACGGAGGATTCCAGCGCGTCAGCCGTTACGCACGGGTCCCCCGTTACGTCTCCGCGCAGGAGGCGGAGGCAGCGCCTCCAAGCGAGGGTTCGAGGCCAGCTTACCCGCTGGATCGAGCGCAACCCGATGCCGGAGTAGGCGCTCGGTTGGAGAAGGAAAAGGGAGGAGGCTACTGGAAGCTTCCCTGGGACTTCCCCACCTGCCTAACTGAGCTAGCTTCAGGTTGGGGACCTGGGTCGGGGGCAGTCCCGGAGCAGGCTAAAAGTTCGCAGCCCTGCTACCGCATACACGTTGCACTGAACGGAGCATTCTCCCCACCCCCAAAGCTAACCCCTCTGCGTTCCCTTCCTGCGATCCACGCACACAACCAATTGCAAACACGCCCCGACTCTGCAGTTTGCAAAGTGCGCGGTGAGCCTATTCTCTCTCAGATCCTGAGTTTTGATGCGTCTTTATTTGGGAGGGGGGATGGCGCGTTCCAACCCTGACTTAAAAAAGAAAGAAAGAAAGAAAGAAAGAAAACCCATAAAGCAGCACCCCAACCCTCTAGAACTTACCTGGGAGGCGGCGGCAGTGGGTGGACTGCCGAAGGAGTCCACCGAAGACAGATACTGAGACTCGGCGGAGGGTGAGGAGCTGCACCGGGAGCCGGAGTCGTAGTCTCCGGGGAAAGCTTGAAACATTTCCCTGGGCACAGGGGGGCCCCTGTGACCACGCTGAGGTCGCCGGGAAGCCAAGGCTATGGCCGGGTGGAAGAGAAAGGTGCGAGTCCGGGGTGAGCCGAGCGCGTCCCCAAAGCGCGCTGTCCGAGGAAACTCGGGATGGGGGCAGCGTCCCGCTCCAACAATGGCAAAGTTTCTGTGCAATTCCTCTGCGGTGCCCAGGCCCCCACAAGATGCCGCTGTGCCTCCTGAAAGTCCAGGCTCCGTAGGACCCAGGGGCGTGGGGGGGATCGCTCCCCCAGAGGCGGAAAGCGCTGTCTTGCTGTATAGAATCCGCTTCGGGTGCGGTCTTCTCCACGCGTCCAGCGGGTCCCACGGGGGGAGGGGAGTAATAAAGAAGACAAAAAGAGTAAGTCGCTCCTCCAAAATAAAATGTAGAATTATCTAGAAGAATCCTCCCCAAAACTTTCTCTCCGGAAAAAAATAATAAAGCGAACTTCACAGCCCCCAAGAACCACAACAATCAAGTCCCCAAGTCTCAGCTCCGCCTGTCCCTGCCGAAGCCGTACCTCTCAGTCTTATGAATGAAGCCCAAAGCCGCCAGCCTGTATTTATTTGTCCGGGACCCGCCCCCCTGCTTACGTCACTCGTCCAGCGCTCCACAAACTTCCTAAAATCTCCGGTCCTGCGGAACTCAGCCCCGCGCCGTCCGGCAAGAGGTCTACCCTAGCCTCGATCTGTCCACCTGAATCACCCCCGCGGCCCTGGGGGTCGTGGGGGCTCCGTTCCAGGGTCCTCGGCGGGAGGGGATCCCGGCCCCGCCTCCCAGGAGTTCCTGTGACGCAATTAGCCATATAAGGAGCTCGGCCGGCGCGGCGGAGTGTTTGTTTGGTATCCTAGCAATTACGTCAGAGGGAATCCCTCGCTCGCTCGCGCGCTCACCCCGCGCGCCTGCGGAACCCACCCGCGCCTGCGCAGTGCCGCGCCGCCCCGGGGGCCGGTATTAATAGGCTCTTAAGCTAGCCTGGGGAAGACCCCGATGAACGGGTACCCGTCACTTCTGGAAGCCCCTCACATTTCTCCCTGTGATGCAGCGCCCTCATTCAAGAGGAAGGTCAGACCCCCAGAAAAGGCCCTGGCTAGTGTGGTCTAGTCACGTAGGCGGGGAAACTGAGTCCCAAAACGGAGTGGGAGGGGCGGTGATGCTCCAGGTGAAAGTGGAGGAGGGGATGGCGTCCCGAGGCTCTTGGCTGCTTCGGCCGGGACTCGCTGAGCGGGCTCGGTAATGTTTTCTGTCTCTGAGCTTCGGCTTCAGTTTTCCCAGCTGGACAAAGGATGTGTGTTTTGGACCCTGCTGGCCCCGCATTCCGGCGTTTGGGAGGTATGCGGGTTTGGAGCGGGTAGAGAATGAAATTTAGGATGAAGCCTCTCCTGCCTGCTAGGAAATGGCTTCAAGAGTTTAATTCAGGTACTTGGGGTATGCCACAGCCCCCAACTCTTAAGCATCCACCGGCAAGGGTCCTACCAGCTGCTTTACAAATTTCAAAGATCCTGATTCTTCCCTCCCAAAGCAGAGCCTCGCCCAGCCCTGGGCACAGAGGGAGAAGCGCTTTGAGACTATTGAAGCCCAGAGAGGACGAGACCCTGATCAGGGTCACAGGCAGGTCTGAGGCAGAGCAGGAGGGGGTGGGTGGACCCTGACTCCCAGGAGAGTCTTTATTCCCCGCTTCAATAGTGGGGAAGGAGGTAGGGAGACGTGGAAGGCTGGAGGGACACAGGGGCCAAGATGGGCAGGCTGAGGTTTCCAGACAAACGCCCAGCCTCAAGCCTACCCTCCACCTCCTTCCCCCACGCCCCCTCTGTCTGCCACCGGTCTGGAAGTAGGGACACGGACCAGGGTATGACACAGCAACCACCAGCAGGCAGTGACTCGGCCCCAGCATCAGACAGGGAGTGACCCCTCATTCCCTGTCCTGTCCAAGCCCCCCATCTCTCCCACAGAATAAAGGAGACGCACAAAAACCCTGCTGCCCAAAGACCTTCACACCCTAACAGGTGGCCCATGCAGCCACACAGCCACTGGCATGTACTCACAGGGTCATGTGGGTATTCAGACATTCACCTGCCAGCAGCAACACACAGGGCCACACACGGAAATAGCTCCACACACCCCCCACCACCACCACCACCACACACACATATTGAAACACACACTGTTATGTGGTCACAAGCACACGTGACATTCACACCTTTACTATGGAGGCACCCGGATGTTCTTCTCACAATAATAACAAGAGGTTGTTCTTCCCGAGCACTCATATTAATTTCTCTCATCCTCACAACACTCCTATGAGGTAGGAATTACCATTTAACCTACAAGGAAAAGGAGGCCCAGAGAGGTGAAGTCACTTTCCTAGAGTCACACAGCAACAAATTAGTGGCAGAGCTGGGCTAAGAATGCAGCATGTAGGCTTCAGAGCCTGTGCTTTTTTATTTTTTTATTTTATTTTTTTACGATTTTATTTTTTTAGGGGCACCTGGGTGACTCCATCGGTTGAGCGACCGACTTCGGCTCGGGTCATGATCTCACGGTTCGTGAGTTCAAGCCCCGCTTCGGGCTCTGTGCTGACAGCTCAGAGCCTGGAGCCTGCTTCAGATTCTGTGTCTCCCTCTCTCTCTGCCCCTCCCCTGCTCGTGCTCTGTCTCTCTGTCTCTCAAAAATAAATAAATGTCGGGGCACCTGGGTGGCTCAGTCGGTTAAGTGTCCGACTTCGGCTCAGGTCACGATCTCACTGTCCGTGAGTTCGAGCCCCGCGTCGGGCTCTGTGCTGACTGCTCAGAGCCTGGAGCCTGTTTCAGATTCTGTGTCTCCCTCTCTCTCTGACCCTCCCCCATTCATGCTCTGTCTCTCTCTGTCTCAAAATAAAAAAATAAACGTTAAAAAAAATAAAAAACAAATAAATAAATGTCAAAAAAATTTATTAAAAAAAAAAGTACAGGGGCGCTTGGGTGGCTCAGTCACTTAAGCGTCCAACTTCGGCTCAGGTCATGATCTCACGGTTCGTGAGTTCGAGCCCCGTGTCGGGCTCTGTGCTGACAGCTCAGAGCCTGGAGCCTGCTTCGGATTCTGCGTCTCCCTCTCTCTCTGCCCCTCCTCTGCTCATGCTCTGTCCCTGACTCTCTCTCATGACTCTCTCTCAAAAGTAAACTTTTAAAAAAAATTTTAAAGAGAACATTTTATTTTACCTAGAAGTTCAGGGTTTTTTTCTTCTTATTTTAAAAGAAATTAAATTTTTTGGTGGGCCTCTAAAATTATCATAGGTCCTAGTACTGTGCCCTCTGTGTCTAAGGAAAAAGTTGGTCCTGGGGACCACACACACACACACACACACACACACACAGTGTCACTCAAACACACACACAATGACATGCTCACCTTGCCCACAGGGAGCCTGGGGTGGGCCATGGCAAGTCTTCCTTCACAGGGCTCAATCCCAGGGAGCTTCCGGGAGGAGGAGGACTTGAATGTGGGGGAGAAGGCAAGATCTCCGCTCTGGCTCCAGAGGGCTTGGTCCTGCTTGGGGAGGGGGCAGGGGAGCCCTCAGCCTTCTGCTCCCACTGGTGTGTGGAGTGGTCCTAGCTCCGAGCATCTCACAAACAGCCCTGGGGTCAACTCTGCCAAAGGCAGGCCTCACCACATCCTTCCATTCTTTCTTGGGCAATACTCTGGCTACCCTGTTCCTCAGTTTCCCTGCCCAGAGAGCAGGAAGGCTGGATGATGGTGGGCTCCTTTCGGGAGCCCTTTCCTTTCCCTTTTCCTTTGGGGAGTCCTTTCGGGCTCTGAAATTTAAGGCTGAAAATGAGGAGGAGGAGGAGGAGGAGGAGGAAAGCAAATACTTAGGAGGCTGTGCTTGGTGTTTTCACGCGCGTTACCCCGGTTAATCCTCCCAGCATGCCAGCCCCGTGAGGGGGTTGTGTTATTATCCACACTGTACAGAAAAGAAACAAAGGAAGGTTAAGCCTAAGGGCCATGTTTCCCAGCTGTTTGTGTGATGGAGAATCAGCCGGGAAATCTGGTTACAGCACAGATGTATTTGCATTTCTAGCAAGCCCCTGGGTGATGCTGAGGCTTCAGCCCAAAGAGAAAGGTCTGTGAGTGTTTCTGAGGCATGGCGGGGGGGGGGGGGGGGGGGGTGTGTGTGCAGGGGTGCGCGCGCAGGTGTGTGTCCTGCGGTCGTGACTGTGACCTCCGTGACAGTAGAGCCAGGCTGGTCGGTGACTGCTGGCTCCTTGATACTGAGCATCGAATAGTGTTCCTGGCTAGCCGGGCCAGCTCCCCACTGAGCACTCCTGGAGGCCTCCGGGAGGGGGTGTCTATAGCATTTCAGGGAAGCCAAGTGGTCCAGACTGGGGACTCCCAATACCCCTGCATTTGGAATTCAAGCTCCTCGCTCACCGTGGCCCACAAGGCCCGTGGCATAACCTGGCCTGTGCCAACCACCTCTGGCTGGAGCTCTCTCCCCGTTGCTTCCTTAGCTCATAA
Organism: Panthera leo; assembly: GCF_018350215.1. Taxonomy (NCBI): domain Eukaryota; kingdom Metazoa; phylum Chordata; class Mammalia; order Carnivora; family Felidae; genus Panthera; species Panthera leo. Next base: position 11,306,189 of record NC_056693.1, read on the forward strand.
TCTCCTCCTCCAGGAAGCCCTCCCTGGGGCAGCCTCCATCCCAGCTCTGCCTCTCTGGGCTCATCACCCTCTGGGGACTGGATCTCTCTCCCCCCAGGGGTCTGCACTGTTACGGAGGTCTGCGCCGCGGCTGTCCTGGTGTCACTGCCATGTCCCCAGCACAAGGTGCCAGGTACTCAGCAGGTCCTCAGGACACATTTTTTTTTTTTTTTTTTTTTACTGAATGAATCTTCACCGGTCCCTCATTTATGCATTCAAACTCCGACAGATTGTCTCCGACAGAAACCTATCCGGGCCCCTCTGTCCCTTTGCTATCACGCTGATTGAGGGGGAAAGATCTTATGGACCCGTTGACAGGGGCGGAGGCCGTAGGTGGGTGTCGAGGCCTGGCTCCGGGTGTTGAAGGGTCGGCATGCCTGTCTTCCCTGCCTGTTTCCCAGGGGAAACGGAGCTGGGCGGGCGACCTTGGGTCCTTGCAGGGGCGGGGCGGCGTGGGGCGGACGTGTTTTTCTCAGGGGTGGGAAGAAGGAGGCTTGGTTTACGGAATCCAACGCCGTGGAGACAGAAAGCCAGGCACGCATAGCAGAGGCACAGACACGCGCCTTTCACTCCTGTGTGCCTGGATACACAGACAAGTAAGTAAATACACAGTCACGCACACAGAACTACACATACACGCTTGTGCATACATGATCACAAGGGTGCGCCTACGGCAGACCACACAGATACCGACAGGCACGCCCCTTTGTCCGTCCGCATAGACACACAACTCCACACGCACAGAACGGCACAGCCAGGCACCCCCACGGCCAGGTAAAGCGGCGAACTCAACAGAAGTTCTCAGACACCCCCATTTGTGCCGAGATGCCCCCATAGACACACAGGCACAAAGAGCCTCCAGGGCCTTTGCTCAGAGTTGCATAAAAATCGACAGAACGGGGGCGCCTGGGTGGCTCAGTCGGTTGGGCGTCTGGCTGCGGCTCAGGTCATGATCTCATGGTTGGTGGGTTCGAGCCCCGTGTTGGGCTCTGTGCTGACGGTGCGGAGCCTGCTTGGGATTCTCTCTCTCTCTCTCTCTCTCTCTCTCCCTCTCCCTCTCTCTCCCTCCCTCTCCCTCTCCCTCTCTCTCCCTCCCTCTCCCTCCCTCTCCCTCCCTCTCCCTCTGTCCCTCCCCATCCCACTCTCTCTCTCTCAAAAATAAAACTGGAGGGGCGCCTGGGTGGCTCAGTCGGTTAAGTGTCCAACTTCGGCTCAGGTCATGATCTCGCGGTCTGTGAGTTCAAGCCCCGCACCGGGCTCTGTGCTGACGGCTCAGAGCCTGGAGCCTGCTTCCGATTCTGTGTCTCCCTCTCTCTCTGACCCTCCCCCATTCATGCTCTGTCTCTCTCTGTCTCAAAAATAAATAAACGTTAACAAAATTTTTAAAAAAATAAATTAAAAAAATAAATAAATAAACTGGAAAAAAAAAAAAAAAAACCCTACAGAACAAGGCACACAGATACACAGAATCACACGCCCCGCTCCCACTACTGTGTATGCTCTGTCCCGTGCACGCTCATACTACGGGCACAGTTCCACATATGTGGGCAGGCAGACATAAGCAGAGGCCCCTCTCAGCTGCTGGCTTGTCTCGGGCCCTGGGCCACGGGTGCTGTGGACCCACGCCCTGTGGGGACTAGCCTCTCATTCACCCCCAACCCAGACTCGCACAGTGTGCCGGTGTGGGTGTGTCACCGGCTATAGTCACTCCAGGCTTTGGGTGGCCTCACTCAGGCTGGAGCAAGCCAGGAGAACTTCCTGGTGGAGGTGTCTGGACAACCACTATCCAGTCCTGAAAAGATCTAGATAAGGAGGGAATCCCTGAAAGCACTCTCTCCTACTGTGTACATAGCAGACCAAAGACAGGGAAGCAGGAGAGACTGCGGGAAGCTAAGAGGAAGGACCAGGCCAAGGTAGCGAGGATCACTGTTCTGGAGGCTTTTCCAGCCGGACTAAGGATGAAAATAATATGAGCAGGATTAATAATATGGCAACAGTCATTGGAGAAAATTGACCACGTGCTACATTATACAGAACCACTCTATTTTTTTTTCTTTTCTTTTTAAAAATGTTTTTATTTATTTTTGAGACGGAGAACAGACAGAGCACAAGCAGGGGAGGGGCAGAGAGAGAGGGAGACACAGACTCTGAAGCAGGCTCCAAGCTCCGAGCTGTCAGCCCAGAGCCTGATGTGGGGCTCGAACCCACGAACCGCCAGATCATGACCTGAGCTGAAGTCTGACCTTTAACCGACTGAGCCATCCAGACGCCCCTCCTTTTTATTGTTTAAGTAAGTTCTACGCCCAGTGGGGGGCTTGAACTCATAACCCCAAGATCAGGATCGTGTGCTCCTCTGACCCAGCCAGCCAGGTGCCCCTAGAACTACTGTGTTTTCTTGTTTAACTCTTCTAGGAACACGAGCTGTGGGACCCTGGGCAAGTAACTTAACTTCTCTGAGCCTCCGCGTCCTCCTGTGTAAAGTGGGGGTAACAACAGCACCTCCCTCCTAGCCTTGGTTTTCGGAGTAAATGAGTTTATATGCACAATCCTTAGAACAGTGCCTGGCAGAAAGAATGCTCCCTCTAAGCGTTAAGTGCCTAAGGCGATGATTCTTACTATCCCCATTCCCCAGATAAGGAAACTAAGGCCGGGAACCCTTAGGGAACCTGCCCAACTTGCAGGCTTGTGTGGAGTGAGGCCCAGGTGACGACCCACTGAGGGAGGCTCCGCAGTCTTGGGGTGGATGGCGGCAGGGACTCCCCACCTGGGGTTCGGGGTGTGCGTGTTATGTGTGGGTGTGTGTGCGTGCGCGAATCGTACGGAGATCCCATTGCCCCCCCCCCCCCACCACCACCCGAGGTTCTCTGCGCAAACACCCAGGCCCACCCCACCCCAGAAGGTCATCCAGCCGCTGCCCACAAGCCACAGCCTCCCGGTCACACCCACACGGGCTTCCTCCTTCTGGCTTAGGGGCCTCCCCGCCGCTCTCCTCCCCACTCTCTCCCTCCAGCACCTTGAGGACGCCCGCGGGGCCGGTGGTCTCCGGCGGGTAGCCGCCCGGTCCCTGACTCAGGCTCCGTGCCCCCTCACTGACCCCGAGGCGGCCTGCGGGCCCCCGCGGCCAGACGGCCACGCGGGGGTGTCTCGTGGAGGGGGGTCACAGCGGGCCACGTGCCCGCGCCCGCGGTGGCTGAATTCCGCCTGTGATTCAGTCCGCTTGTCTGGGCTGCCGGGGGGTGCCCTGGCTGGGTGATGTCAGCGGCCAGGTATGCGGCCCGGGGTTTCTCTGAGGTGACTCAGGCGCCTGAGCTACCCTTTCCCTCCTGCAGACACGCCGGGCATCCGTCCAGGGCGGGCAGCGGGCGGGCAGTTGACACTCCCTTCCCGGCCCCTTCCACGCCCTCCGCAGCCCTGAGCTGTGGGAACCGCGGGGTGGGGGATAGGGCCGAGGCAGGTCCCGGAGGCTGGGGCCCCTCTCCAGCCCTGACAGCCCACCAGGCCTTCCCCACCTACCCAGAAGCCCCAGACTCAGGCGGCTGTGGCATGAAATTCACTCACTCACGTATTCATTCAGTGGCCCATTCAAACACATTTACTCAGCAGGTTCCCTGGGTCAGGCGCTCTAGGCGCTGGGGGACAGAGCTGGGAACAAGACAGACAGAAATTCGTCTCCAAGCCCCTAGCAGAGTCTACACTCTGTACATTCCTGTTATTGCTATTGTTACCCCCTCCCCAAATTCCACCAGCCTGCAAGACTCAGCTTGGTTTCTGTTCCTCCAGCTTCTTTTAATCCATTGAATGATTTGAACCTCCACACCTCCCACCCCCCAAACTCCACCCCTCCTCTGCCTTCCCCAGAACCTGGGCATCACAGTGATGATTATGACTGGGCCTTGCAGGCACTGAGTGCTCACTTCATACTTAACACACCAGGGCCAAGACTTAGGCACTTTCCAGATGCTCTCTTTATGAACTCATGCACTCCCACAACAGTCCCATGCGGCGATCAGTTTTTTATCCCCATTTGCCAGATGACAAAAACTGAGGTATGTAGAGGCCTTAATGTCCAGACAGAGAGAACCACACGGGTCAGGTCCACAAATGTTGACCGGGACCCTCCTATGAGTCACACAGTGTGGCCGGGGCTAAAAATGAGAGCTACACGGTCAGACACAATGCTCTTTCCTGTGATCTGAATGAACACACAGGAGACCACCGTCCAGAAGGACAGAATCATTCGCACAGTTACACAGATCTGTGCACTTGACATGGACACACATGAGTCATTGATTCATCTACTCAGCTAATGATTACTGAGTACCTACTGTGTGCAGGGCAGCACTGGGGACCCAGCATTGACCACAACAGCTCTGGGCCTTGCCTTCATGGGACACACAGTCCGGGGGGGGGGGGGGGGGGGGGTGACAGACAGTAGACAAACAGAAGTATAACTAGAAATTGTGATAAATGCTGTAGGGAGAACCCAGAGATCACCCGCTCACAAATACAGGTACCTGCATAGTTACACGCAGATGACATATACGAGAACCACACACACACAAGGAACCAGAAATGCAAACCAGACGCAAAACCATATACATCCATAGGTACTTATGCACTTAGTGTTTCACACATGACCACATGCAGAGACACAACTATGCACATGCACACAAACACACACACACACACACACACACACACACACACAGTGAGCAGGGCTCCAAATACCCACGTATCCAGATACACAAATGCAAGCTGAGGAAATTCTCAGTCCGCTAGCTGCTCTCTCACACACAAAGGAAGCCCTCATGATCGTGCTGTCACACGGGAAATACGGGACGGACACACTGTCACTGGCAGAGTCATTCACCTATAGTCACATCCACTCACACTGTCACACACCCAATTTCTTCTCTCTGCTTGGAGATTCGCCCCAGCCCTGGTCACATGAAGCTACGGGATTGGGGGTGTTGGGGGTATGTGTTGGGGATGAGTTATTAGACCCTCCCAGCTGTGGACAGCATCCCGGGCACAGGCTGTTAGGACCGCGGGCTGCCTGATGAAAGAGGACCGAGAAAAGACAGGCAAGAGAACCCCGAGGAGAGCGGGGGGAAAAGGAACGGGAGGGAGCTCTCGGGCTGTAGCTCCCACTGTGTGTGCCGATACAGGTTTGTCTCCACTGGTTGGGACCTCCGTAACAACAGTGCACCCAGAAACCCCAGAGTCTAAGGCAAAAGCGGCAGGGCCAGAGAAGTGTGCTTGTACCTATTTTGGTTGTTATTGTTTGGGGGGGAATATGAGACAGCCACGGCGCGGGAGACGCTGGACAAACAGACATGCCGGGGAGGAGGGGGCCCAGACGAACAGATACCCGAGCGGAGGCGGTCCCGGGTCAGACAGGAGGAGCAGGCGACAAGCAGACGGCGGCTGTCTAAAGGGAAACCGGCAATTTGGGGACCCGGTTCTCCCCCGCTCCCATCACCGCAGGCACCCCCACCCCGGGCTCCCGGTCGGCCCATCTGTCCGCCCGGGCCGGTCCTGGTTGCGCCCTGTGCGGCCGCGCAGCCGGGCCCGGGACAAACAGCCTTCCCGTTGCTAAGCGACAGCGTTCCACAGCCCTTCGCGTCACCGCGTCTGCGCGGGCGGGAGGGGGGGGCACGCGGAGACGGCGGGCGCGTCGTTTGTTGACGTTGCCTGGCAACCACGTTGGTGCTGCTGGGCAACGCCGGCCGACTGTTCGCTCTCTTAAAGGGGCAGGAACATTTTACAGGCGCCGACTTGGCGAGACTGAGGCGCTGTAAGGAGAGGAGAGGGTCCCACTCCAGGCGTCAGGGAAGTGTAGGGGAGCGGAGGCCGGGTTAGGTCCTCCCAAGCAGAGAAAGATGAGGCAGGAGCTCTCGGTATTTGAACTAAAGTATTTGAGATGTCAGTGTTAGATGTTACATCGATTGCACGGTGCATAGATGCACTGCGGGCACGTCCCCCGGGGAATGGGTGGCAGCGATAACCATCCAGAGAGACCTGGGTTCAAACACCCGCTCTATGACCTTGGTCTGTGACTTCCTTTCTTCGAGCCTCTTCCCTTCCTGAAATGGAGGTGATAACATCACCCACCTCCAGAGCTGTGACCGTATGAAGTCCTGTTAAGCACTTAGTACAGTGTTAGTGCTCTGTATATAACGGGTATAATTATGTTATAATTATATTATTTAATAACTGGATTCTGTCCCTACCTCACCGGGCTTTGGAATAAATGAGATGGTGTTTGTAAAGTACTCCCTGTGGCACAATGCACTCAATACCCAGGGGGGCTGTTGTGTTATTACTGGTCTATTTCCTCCCCTCTGCAAAGAGGCACATTGGTAGTCATTGCCTCTCTCGGTGCCTTGGGGTGCAAAGGCTATGAAATCAGGCAGATATGGTTGGAATTCCTGTGCTGCTGGATCCTGGCTGTGTGACCCAGAGCAAGTGCCCTGCCCTCCTCTGACCTCTACTTCGTCCTCAGTGAAACCCATGATCTCTCACATCTCAGAGTCATTTCCAGATAATGGCCCTGGGTAAGGGGGTCCCCTCTTGTTGGGTGTGTCAGGTCAGTGCCCCATGTCTGCAGCATGACTCACGGGGCTATGTTATGTAAAGCTCCTAGATTCTGCACAGAGGGCAGGTTATATAAACGCATTTAATGTGCATCCTACATACCGGGCCTGGGGAGGAGACCTGGCTTGGTAAGCTTGCAATTGCCAAACTACGGCACAGGCTGCTTCTCGAAAGTAGGGCCTATAAAACGTGGGCCATGTGTATACTGTCTCATTGAAAAGCAAATGTTCCTCTCTTGGGGTATCCCTGCCCCTAAATGGCCGCCTCAGTCTCTGCCTCTTAATGTACCTCTCTGTCTGCATCTTTCTGACCCCTATCTCTATCTCTGTTTCGGTATTTCTGTGCATCTCCGTCACTGTCTCTGTTCCCCTAGGTCCCTTTCTGGGTCCCTGCTCTCCCCTGCCCCCCCCCCCTCTTTTTCTGAGTCTCTGTATCCTGAGTTTCTGTTCATTTCTGGATCGCTCTCCGTATCTGATTTTTTTTTTTTTTAATTTTATTATTCGACTCCCAAACTTGTTCCCAAAGGGATTCCACCGATCGTGGACAGCACGGAGCCCCTCACAGCTGACTACCGTGTGATGTTGGGATGGGGCCTCTGCTCTCTGAACGGATGCTCTTATCTGTGTGCAAAATTCCATGGAATAACTAGTAGAGGACAACAGGGGTCCCAGTCACCCAGGGAGCTTTTTAGAGGTGGATTTCTCCAGTCCCACACACGACAGGCTGCTGGTCAGAATCTCAGAGAAAGAGGTGGTGGGGATTATAACATGTGAGATCCTCCCTGGGTGTTTCTGATCAGCTACCCAGAACTGCTGACCTGGGGCCTCCACATACTCGATGTCACATTATAGGTGAGGTTCTATGGAGACACATGGCCAGGGACAAGCGTGATCTCCACTGCAGGTAGAGGATCCTGAGTGTGGAGATTCGAAGGAGACAGACAGAGAGGGGGAGAGGGTGGGGTCAGAGAGAGGCAAAGATAGCAGCAAGACAGAGAGACAGAGACAGGATAGGGTCAAAAAGATAGAAAGAAAAATACGGGAACAGAAAGAGACAGAAAGAGACAGAAATTATATGTTTTGTGCACGCTGCCTGAAAAATGCATCTCTGCAGTGGAGGGCCATGTACCTGTCTGCGTGTGAGCGTGTGACAGCTTAACAGGTTGCTGCAGGCAGCGGCTGGGGTGTGCCAGGGCCAGTGCTGGGATTAAGTGTGGGAGGCAGATGCTGGACTGGGAGGTTCTGGGTGGACCCTCCCTGCATGTAGCTGCCTGCCTCTAAGCAAGTGTCCCGGGCCAGCATGGGTGACTGGCTGATAACCTGAACACCAGTCGGGCAGCATTCTCCCGTCGGGCCATCGCTTTCTCTACACCCACCGGGTAAGGCCAGTGAGGGTCCTGGGGCTCACGCGGATGAGTTTGAGCGTAGCTCCAAGGCCCTGAGGGTGTTGTGAATTTGACAACAGCCACTCTGATAGAGAAGTGCCATGTTTGGAGCCCGACTGAGCTGTGAGTCCTTAGGCAAGTTGAGTGACCTCTTTGGGCCTCAGTTTCTGCATCTGTAAAACGGGGCAGGGGGTGGTAAGTTCTCTGGAGATGTCGTGAGCACCACCTAACAGAATGGTAACTGCTGCCATCTACTGAGGGCTTGTCGTGAATGTGCCTGTCAGCAAATTCTGCAGCTCTAAGTTCAAACACTTCCAGAATCTGTTCCCTGTTCCCCCTACTCCAAGTCATCATTGCCCCTTGCCTGGACCATTGCCTGGGGCTCCTCACTGGTCTCCCTGCCTCCCAAAGTCTATTCCCCACATCGGGACACAGGGATGCTGTTAAAATCAAAGGCTTTCAAGTCCCTCTTTTGCTCAAAACCCCCCCCATGGCTCCTGACTCACTCAGAGTAAAAGTCGAAGGCCTCACCATGGCCCATAAAGCCCTCCCTGCACAATCTGTCTTTAATATCTCTGACCCGGTCTCTGTCTCTGTCTCTGTCGCTCGCTCCCCTTCCCTGTTCTCTCTGCTCCCACCACACACCAGCCTCCCCGTTCCTCCAACTCGCCAGACGTGTTTCCACGTAAAGGCCTTTGGGCTTGCTGCTTCCACTGACTGAGATGCTCTTAGCCCAGACTTCTGCCTGGCTTCCCCCTCACCCACCTCTGGTCTTTGCTCAAACATCACCTTCTCCTGTAGGTCTTCCCTTGACCACCCTACTGAAAATGGCAAATCCCGAAAAAAGAAAGAAAGAAAGAAAGAAAGAAAGAAAAAGATAAAATGGCAAATCCAACCCTCCATTTCTCCCCTCTCCCCCAGCACTTACTAGTTTCCAATGCGCTGTATAGTTTGCTTCACTTATGTGTTGCTAACCGCCTCCCTCCCCACTCCCAGAAGGACCGGGATCTTTGTCTCGTTCACTGATGTATACCCACGACTTACAACAGTGCCTGGCATATAACAGGTACTGAACAAATAGCTGTTGCATGAATGAATGACGGATGGCATGTGCCAGAACTGTGCTACGAGCTCTAGGTCGGTGCATTAACTGAATCGTCATAACAGCCCTAAACGCTAAGTGCTACCCATTTGACAGACACGGAAACTGAGAGTCAGAGAGGGGAAGTCCCCGCGACAGAAATGCAAAGGCCCTGACGATTAGAGGTAGATCATCCTGCCTTCAGAGGCGTCCCTGCGGGCCTGGGGTGGTCTGTGTTCATCTCGCTCGCTATCTCTGTGTTTATTGTGGGGGCCCGTCCTTGCTCGTCTCCAGATCTCTCTTCCTCACTGCGTCCCAGACAGATCCCTGTGGCTTCAGCCTCCACGAATTTCTCCGTGCTTCTTGCTCCGGGGCCCCGAATCTCCAGGTTCGAGTTGCTGGCTCTCTGTCTCCGGGTCTCTGCGCCCTGCAGGCCTCTGGGAGGGTGAGGGCCCCGGGCTCCAGGCCGGGGCCCAGCCGCCTCGCCGCCACCCTGCCCCGGCGCGGCTGGGCTCGCTCGGGCCGCCCCAGGGCGGGCGGGGCCTGTTGCCCGGAGACCAATGTTTTGCCGCCGCAAACTGGGTCTCTGGGCCACCGCGGGGGGGCGGCCTGGGAACCCGCGCCGGGCGTGGGAGCGCGCCGGGGAGGGGCGCGGGCCGGCCGGGCCGGGGGGCGGGGAGAGGCCCGGAGGGAGGGGCGGCTGTCAGGAGGGAGGGGGTTGGGGAGAACGCGATTGGGGTGGGGGGGCGATGAGGTTGGGATATCCGGACAATTTCGGGAAGACGAAGGGGGACTGGGGGCTGAGATCAGGGACAAGAAAGAGTATTAGGGGTCAGTTGGAGGGTGGTTTGGGGAAGATGGAGATAGTGGGGCGAGGTTGGGCCGGGGAGGGGTGGGGGGGGGGGGAAGGGAGGAGATTGGAAGAGCGGGGAAGGTGGAGGAGGAGTTTGAGGGATCCGGAAGAGGGGCCCTGGGATGGGTGAATGAAGGAAAGCATGGGAAACTGGAAGTTTCGAGAATCACAAGTGGCCGGGGTGAGGGCAGGGAGTTGGGGGGAGGCGGAGTGTAGATGACAGATATTTGGTGGGTCGGGCAAAGAGCCGGGTTGTAGGGGGTACAAGAACTGAGGGTGGAGAGTTTAGGGGAGCTAAGGATCCCTGAGGAGAAGGAGGGGGACGAAGCCGGCCGGAAACAAGGGTGAATCAGAGAAGGGGGCACCCCCTGCCACTGCAGGCTCCCGGCGGGAGGGGCCCCCGCCCATTGTCCCCGGACCGGTCAGGACGTCCGGCGACATCCCGGGGGACACGACGTCGGGTTGTGTAACACCGCCGGGGAGGGGCCGGAGTCTGGACTCCCGGTTCCTCTCCACGCCCCATCCCATGGGAGGGACAAGTGTCGGGATCCCCTAGCGGCTTGTGACATCACAAGCGGGCGGAGTCCACCAGAGGCGCGAACTCCTTTTCTGGTTCGCCCCTATCCCACTGGAGAAGCAAGGTCTGGGAGGGATCTGAGACGCTGAGTAGGGAGGGGTATCGCTAGGGACGCCTTCGGCTGAGGGGACCTGATGGCCACAGCTTTTAGGAAGGAGGATAAACTGAATCCCAGTCTCCCTTTCATTTGATTCCGTCATTCAGTAAAAATGCATTGAGCCCCTACTGTGTTCCAGTTACTGTCCTAGGTGATAGGGACACAGCAGTGAACAAATCACGAGTCCCTGATCCCAGCAGCCTTGGGCTGATCCCTGCTTCTGAGCCCAGACCGATGCCACCCCAGTCACATCTCCTTGAAGCTAGACCCCCTTCACTGGACATGGCCCCAAAAGACAGATGTCACCTCCAACCTCTAGGCGACCCTTCCCTAGTGCACGGGGCAGAACACATCTCTCAGCTCCTGAGTCCCTCTGGTCTTTGCATGGCTGCATTCCTGTCGCCCTCCACTCCCACCCCATGGCTTGTCACTTCTTCCTATCCTCATTCCCCCCCCCCCCCCCACAGGGCATGACTAGAGATGCTGGTTCTAACAGGCACTTGGCGAATCACTCAGACGTCATAACAGCCCGCTGTGCTATCACTGTGTCCCTGAAATGTCATCAAGCAGCCCCAGTCTCCTATAAACACCCCTGGGGTCCTGTGGGCCCGAGGAGGAGGCGCTGCCCTGGTGCCAGTAGTAACTCAGCCACGTCACCCCCACAGAAGTGATTTAATTCCCTCCAAACTCTTCACCAGAAGGCTCTGCAAGCCACCTTTCTGGCTACTCTCACTCCTCCAGGCAGCCCTCCTTGAACTCTCCACTGTGGGCACCCCCACTCCCATTGTTCCTGTTCCCTGGACTCTGGCCTTAGGGACCTTCCCTCTCGGATCATTCCCGGTCCCATGCCTTCAATATTGAAAAGCTGTCAAATCCAGGCAGGTGAAAGGACTTCCCTGCATCTCTCCAGGCCTTAGTCTTCATTTCTCTAAGATGGGCATAGCATTGGTACCCGGCCCATATACTGAGCAGTGAGGTGATTTGAGCGAGGGGGGGTTAGCACAGGCCATGCCAAAACCTCTTTAAATCCAATTCGCCAACGAACAAAAGAAATAGTTAACGGTGAGAAGTGGGGATCAGGGGGAGGAAGGAAATGTACTTTTCCAAGGTATAACTTTTTGGTTTTGCCAATACATTTTCCAAAAACTAAAAACAAACAACCAAACAACCTTGTTACTATTCAAAATTTACCATCTATGGACTGACTTTGAAACTTATCTGGGTGTCCCCCAGCCAGACCTGTTCCATCCCCCTCCTAGGCTTCATCTCAGGGGGGACCCCACCATCCACCCTGCCACCAGGGCAGAGACTTGGGCCTCATCCCAAGGGTTCCCCTCCCTCCACAGCCTCTTGGCCACCAAGTCTGGTCCTTCTTGCCTCCTGTCTCTCATATCTACCCTCTCCTCCTTCTCCCCTCCCCAGTCTGCCTCCACAAGGCTGGAAAGATCTTACTAAAGCATAGATCTGTCCTTGTCTCTCTCCCTGCTCAGAACCTGCCATGACTCCCTAGTGCCCGTGGGGCAGTAGTCGAGGCTCCTCACCATGGCCCACAGGACCCAGTTTGATCTGGTCCTTGAGGACCTTTCCAGCTTCTTAATTCCTTGATTCCAAATACATGATTCTTTATTTTTTAAAGGACCTTTGTCTGGTGGTGAGGTCCCTCTGCCATCCAGACAGCAAAACAACCGGGCACCTGGCTGAAGCTGGATGTCCCCTAGGGACAGGGACTTTACCGCCACTCAAAGGCTCCCATCCACAGCCAAGCAGTTCTGCCGGAACCAACATCTGTCTACTACACCCTGCTTTCCAGGGCCACACAGGACAGGGCAGGTCCTCCGGACTGTAATGTTTCAGAGGCTAGAAGATGTAAGTATTTGTTGTCTTTGAACCTTTGGAAACTGCAGCGTAAGATTCCCTGAGGCTGATTCTTGGAGTCAGCACTGAGAGTCACAGGCTATCAGAATAAGAAGGCGACTCCGTGGATCCAAGGGCAAAGGGGAGTTCTGGCTGTCCCCACTGCCTGTCCCCAGGCCTGGAGCTATTCTGTCCAATCAAGGACTTGCAAAGGTGGAAAGAACCGTAGCGGATTTAGGACTGGGAACAAACAGTGAGTGCTGGGCTGTGCCCTGACTCTGATGACACAAAGACCCCAACATTGGTGAGGGAAGACCTCCGTCTGGCCCCAGCCAGAATCCTCACGCTGGGCATAGGATGAGGAAACCGGCCCAGACCCAGACCTAAACCTACAGGCAATGTAGAAACAAACCAAGAAGTCAGAGCCTTACCCCGAACCCTCAGCTGGTCTGTGTCTGACTTCCTGTGATCTCCCCCCACCCCACCCCCACCCCGGGGTCCAAAGGAAGGGCTGAGAACTGGGATGGCGAGCGGGGCAGAGACAGATTCAGAAAGGTGGGGAAGAATAGGGCCAGGGCTTTGGGATGGGGATGAATACCTGTTGGGGACACGGTTGGGGGCCAGGGCTGGGAATGAAGATCGGGATGGGCAAAGGGGGAGGAGGGCCGGTGGTCAGGGATGAGGGATGGAGGGGAAGCTGAGGATGGACGGGGACAGGAGATGGGCAATGCGGGAGGCAGCGGGGGAGAGGCGAGGGTTGAAGCCAGGCTGGTGACAGGCTGGGGGCAGTTGGGGGCAGCGGGGCGGCCAGGTCGCGGTGGGGGCGGGGTGGGCCGGCCGGGACTGCGCGGCGAGGCCCGGCGGAGCCCGGCACCATCCTCCGCCCCCCGCTGCCTCCCCTTCCGCTCCCCGGAAGCGCTGAGTCGTCCTGCCTTATCTGGGGGCCGCTATTTCGGGCTCGGCTCCGAGCGCGGCGACTATTTTTAGCCGCGCTCGGGTAAAAATGGACGCGGCGCCGCGCGGGTTCCCGAGGCCGTGCGCGCCCCCTCGCGAGAACTGGGGGCCGGGGGCGCGCGCCTGAGTCACCTTCCCGCCCGCCCACCGCCACCGTCCCCCCCCCGCCGCTCCCCGCGCGGCGAGGAGCGCGGCCCGTGGGTCCCGGACGCCTCGCATCCGCTCGAGCCTCCCGGGTTCCGCTCGGCGGGGCTCAGAACATTCCAGGAACATCGGGACGCGTCCACCGAGGCTCTGGCGGCCGCAGGCGGGCTTTGGGCAGAGGCGCCGCGCCGCCTGGTGGCCCCCGCGGGGATCGCAGGCGGGAGCCGGGCCGGGAGTCCACCCGCCCGCGTACCCACTTTATAGCGGAGGAAACTGAGGCCGGAGAGGATCTGGGGTGGGGCCTTGCAGCGTGAATTGAGAGGTACGAAAGCTTCTGTTTCAGCTGGGATACCTCCCTGAATGGAGAACTCACCACCTACCAGAAGTAGTATTTACCTCATCACTAGCAAATATTTACCAAGGGCCTGCCGTGTGGCAGGTGGCTCCGTGGCAGGACACCGGGACACAGCAGTGCCCAAGACAGGGATTCCTGCCCTCGTGAGGCCAACGTTCTAATGGGGAGACAAAGTAAATAAGATGTTTTCAGATTGTGATAAGTGCTGCAAAGAAAGTAAAACGTGATGGTTTAAAAAAGGGGGGGTGGGGGCGCCTGGCTGGCTCCGTGGGTAGAGCATGCGAATTGATCTCAGAATCGTGGGTTCGAGCCCCGCATTGGGTATAGGTGTTACTTAAAATGTTTTTAAATAAATAAATAAAGGGGGATGTTTTGTCAAGAGTAGTCAGGGAGGGCCTCTCTCTGGGGAGGTGACGCGGCTGCATCCTGGATGATGAGAAGGGGCGTCTAAAACGACCCCGTGTTTTAATTCGGTCCCCTCATCCCATTTCATACATAGACCTGGAAGCAGAAGCCTCCAGAGAAACCGGTTGGGGACCAAAGCAGGCTCTGAGCTGGCCGCACAGAGCCTGTCGTGGGGCTCGAACTCACGAACCGGGAGATCATGACCTGAGCTGAAGTCCGCCGCTTAACAGACTAAGCCAGCCAGGAGCCCCGATATTGATATTGTTATTTTAAAAATAACAGCCGCTGGGGCGCCTGGCTGGCTCAGTCCGTGGAGCCTGTGACTCTTGATCTTGGGGTTGTATATTCGAGCCCCACGTTGGATGTAGAGATTACTTAAAAATAAAACCTTAAAAAAGAAAAAGCTACCGTGTATTCAACACCTCACCTACTCTTCGCAGAAAAGTCTGCTCAATGCCTCGCCTGCGTTATTTCTCCGAATCCTCTCCCTAGACCTAGGAGGTAAGGTACCGTTCCCATGCCCCATTAGCAGATGAGGAAAACGGCTTCCCTACCTCCCATGTCTCCCAGCCACGTGGGCATCTGTAGCTTGCCAGCCTTCTGCCTCCTGCTTGTCCTTTGAAAAACCACCCCTTTCGAAATGTCAGTTCACCTGTGTATCTCACTCCGCTCTCCCTTTCCCCGGGAAGGGAACATGATTCAGGCCCAGCCAGTCAGAGCGTTCCGGTCCTGCCTTCTGAGGACGGTGCTTGTCTCAAGGGTGGACATGTGGCCCAATCCAGTTTGTGAATGATGGAACCACCGGGCAGGAGACCTTTCTTCCCTCTGGGGTCACTAAGAGGGTGGGATGTGAGCCCTGAGCTGTTGGGGCCATCTCTGCTACCTTAAGGAAAGTCTTCTTGAGGAAAAAAAAACCCAGAGAAATGAGGAACCTAGAGATTGGAGAATGACTTCATATCATCATTTGAGCTCCTGGATCAAGCTGTGACTGAAGCTGGTTTTACCCCTTGACTTTTTTTTTTTTTTTTAATTTTTCTTTTAGTGTTTTTATTTATTCTTGAGACAGAGAGAGACAGAGCATGAGCAGGGGAGGGGCAGAGAGGGAGACACAGACTCTGAAGCAGGCTCCAGGCTCTGAGTGGTCAGCACAGAGCCCAACGCCGGGCTTGAACCACGAACTGTGAGATCGTGACCTGAGCCGAAGTCGGACACTTCACCGACTGAGCCACCCAGGCGCCCCAGACTTTTTTTTTTTTTTTTTAACGTGAAACAGTACATCTCCCTAAACGTGTTTGCGCTTGAAGCTGAGAGACTTCTGATTAATTCACTCTGTCTCTCCAAACTCCCTCCCAGAACTGGTCCTGACACTTCCACTGTCCCTGGTCCTTGGGCATGGGTCTCTGTACCTCCTGGAGCCCACATTCATCACACACATCCCCCGTGGAGGCATAGACTGCTTCTGTGCCTCTGGGCTCCGCCGCTGACCAGGCACTCCTGTGGGGCCTGGGTCTGCCCGTCCCCACGTCCCTAGGCATAGACCAACATGAGAACCTGGGCAGGGAGGCCACTCTCCTGGGCAGGGACACTTTCCGTTCATCGCCGGCTGATGGTGAGGTTACCGTGCTGTACCCTCCACCTTCTCCCACTGCCAAGATTTCAGCCCTATCTGAGCTCTGACGGCCTCCTGGCCTCAGCCTTGCTATCTCTTCTGCACTCTAGACCCAAGTGTCTGGCAATTCTTAGATGCCTCCCCTAAGATGTCCCACAGGATTTCATCCCAACCTCAGCTTCCTTCCTGTGCCTCCTTCTGCCCGGTCCCCAGCTCAGGCAGAGTCTCACGATTGGCCCTGTCTCCTGGACCAGAGGCCTGGCCTCATCCCGGATGCCTTCCTTCTCTTTCCTCTCATAGCTCGTCCCTCCTTTCCGTTCTATCATTTAAAGATTTCATATGTTCTGCCTCTTGCGCCTTCCTACTTGAGCCCTTATCCCCACTTCATCCTGCCCTACACTCCTCCCTCGTCCCTGCCCCAGTCCTGCCCCCTCCCATCCAGAAGGATCTTGCTAAAGCACAAACTTGTTCTTGTGAAGTCTTTCCCCCGCTCAGAGCCTGCCATGGCTCCCCAGTGCTCCAGTCCCCTGACCTACAAGGCTGTTCGTGGCCTGAACGCTGCTGCTTCTTTAACCCCATCTCTCACCCTCCCTTTCCCCAACACTCATTCATTCTGCCCTCAACTCGTCCCCAAACTGCTTGCCTTTTCCCAAACGCATTGCGCTCCGGCATGCTACCTGAAGTTGAATTTCTGCCTGAAATACCTTTCCCATCCTTTTCCACCTAGTGAATATCTCTCCATCCTTCAAGGTCCAACTCAACCATCCCTCTGCTGAGAAACCTAGCACGAATCCCTCTTCGTAAGCCGGGCCCCCACCCCTAAGAAACCTGGTCTGTGTTAGCTCATTGTCTGCTGGTCAGTGTGCCGGGCCCTTTGCACATTCTATCTCACTGAGTTCCTCTAATAATCCTCTGGGGGCAGGAACAAACATTCCCAGTTTCTGGATGAAGGAACTAAGCGCCCGTGAGGACAAGTGACTTCCCAAAGGAATCGCAGCCAGGGAAGGGACAGAGTCAGGATTTGAACTCTCGACCTTGAGGCAGCCTGGCTTGTCCAGTTGTGCTGAGTATTTATCTCAGTTTTGTAAGTGTTTATTTTACAGCATTCTCAGTAGAAGCACACGCTCGTACATACAATTGATGAATAAAAAATAAACTCTGTAGGGGCGCCTGGATGGCTCAGTCGGTTGAGCATCTGACTTCGGCTCAGGTCATGATCTCACGGTTCGTGAGTTCGAGTCCTGCGTCAGGCTCTGTGCTGACCGCTCAGAGCCTGGAGCCTGTTCAGTTTCTTATCTCTGCCCCTTCCCCACTCATGCTCTGTCTGTCTGTCTCTCTCTTTCCAAAATAAACATTAGAAAAAAAAGAAGTAAAAGGAAACAGGTGAAGATAATTTTGTTCATGTATATTATTTAACCAGATACATGCAAAATGTTATATCAACACGTACTCAAGAAGAGTAATTTTTTTTTAAGTTTATTTATTGTTTTAGTAATTGCTTTATCCGACATGGGGCTTGAACTCACAACCCCGAGATCAAGAGCCATGTTCTTGGGGCACCTGGGTGGCTCAGTTGGCTGAGTGTCCAACTCTTGGTTTTGGTTCAGGTCGTGATCTCATAGTCATGGGATCAAGCCCTTCATTGGGTTCCTCGCTGACAGTGTGGATGGAGTCTGATTGGGATTCTCTTTTTTCCTCTCCCTTTCCCCCCGCTCACGTGTGTATGCACTCAAGCTCTCTCTTGCTCGCTCTCTCTCAAAATAAATAAATAAACATTAAAATAAAGAAAGAGGGGCGCTGTGTGGCTCAGTCAGTTGAGCATCCGACTTCGGCCCAGGTTGTGCTCTCACGATTTGGTTCGTGAGTTCGAGCCCCAGGTCGGGCTTGCTGTCAGTGCAGAGCCCCCTTCAGATCCTCTGTCCCCCTCTCTCTCTGCCCCTCCCCCACTCGTGCTCGCCCTCTCTCTCAAAAATAAATAAAAATAAACATTTAATTAAAAAAAAAAAAGAGCTGCACATTTGCATGTACTTACAACTCAGCCAGCGAGGCACCCTTCAATATAAGCAATTAAAAAAAAAAAAATTTAGTGCTTTATTTATTTAAAAAACTTTTAAAGAAAAAAAAATTTTTTTAACGTTTATTTATTTTTGAGACAGAGAGAGACAGAGCATGAACGGGGGAGGGTCACAGAGAGAAGGAGACACAGAATCTGAAACAGGCTCCAGGCTCTGAGCTGTCAGCACAGAGCCCCACCCGGGACTCGAACTCACGGACCGTGAGATCATGACCTGAGCCGAAGTCGGATGCTTAACCGACTGAGCCACCAGGTGCCCCTAAAAAACATTTTTTTTAACGTTTATTTATTGTTAAGACAGAGAGAGACAGAGCATGAATGGGGGAGGGTCAGAGAGAGGGAGACACAGAATCCGAAACAGGCTCCAGGCTCTGAGCGGTCAGCACAGAGCCCGACGCGGGGCTCGAACTCACGGACCGCGAGATCATGACCTGAGCCGAAGTCGGCCGCTCAACCGACTGAGCCACCCAGGTGCCCCTGTTTTATTTATTTTTGAGAGAGAGAGGGAGAGAGACAGAGGATGAGCGGTGGGGAGTGGGGGGAGGCAGAGAGAGAGAGGGAGACACAGAATCCACGAAGCAGTCTCCAGGCTCTGAGCGGTCAGCACAGAGCCCGACGCGGGGCTCGAACTCACGGACCGCGCGATCGTGACCTGAGCCGAAGTCAGACCCTTCCCCGAGTGAGCCACCCAGGCGCCCCTAGCAGCAACTTTTAATGAGATAATTTACCTTCTTTTTTGCCGCTCCAACTCTCCAAACTCCAGTGTGGATTTCAGAGTCATGGCACATCTCATTTTGGACGAGCCGCGGTTCGAGCACCCAGGAGCCCCGTGCAAGCGGCGGCTCCCACATCTGACGGCCTGGCAGCGGACGATTCCCTGACCACGGACCCTGGAGCGCGGCCTCCTCAACGTCCAAACGTAACACGCCCCAGGGTGCCTTCAGGAGACAGTCACGGCTTACGGTCAACACCCGGGACTCTGAAACCTGAGCGCGTGGTTCAAATATTAGCTCTGTAACTTCCAAGCTGCACCTCCAGCCTCCTAGTCCCTTCTAGAAAAGGATCTCATAGGCGTTTTGTGGGGACTGAGTTCATAGATGTTCACCACTCAGAACACGGCGTGGCATAATTAAGCCCCGTGTGAGTGTCGGCTTTTGTCACTGTTTGGAGGTTTATGTGTGGGAGAAGATCCCTCAACTCCACGATAACAGTCGAAGCATGACAACTCCCTCCAAGACTTCCTGTCCTTGAAGTGGAGGATGAAGCGGGCTCCGCCCTGACAGGCTGACAGCCGCGAGCCCAATGTGGGACTCGAACTCACGAACCCCGAGATCATGACCTGAGCTGAAGTCGGAGGCTCGGCTCGACCGCCTGAGCCACCCAGGTGCCCCGTCTTCTCTTTCGATCTGTGGAGTGGGTCGAATGATGCACCCGCCCAAGAAACGTCCACCTGAGACGTGTGGATGAGAGCTTATTTGGGAAAAGAGTCTTTGCAGATGTAATTAAGGGAAGGAACTCAAGATGAGATCATCTTGGATCGTCCGAGAAGCCCCCGAACCCAAAGGCAAGTGTCCTTGTAAAAGAGAAAGGCAGGGGCGCCTGGGTGGCTCAGCTGGTTGAGCATCTGACTCTTGATTTGGCTCAGGTCACGATCCCAGGGTCGTGGGATCAAGTCCCGCACTGGGCTCCATCCTGAGCATGGAGCCTGCTTAAGACTCTGTCTCTCTCTCTCTCTCTCTCTCTGTCCTTCTCCCTTGCTCACACATACACACTCTCTCTGTCTTAAATTTTAAAAAGCCCCCGGGTGGCTCGGTTGGCTGGGCGTCCGACTTCAGCTCAGGTCATGGTTTGTGAGTTCGAACCCCTCATGGGGCTCTGGGCTGACAGTTTGGAGCCTGGAGTCTGCTGCGGATTCTGTGTCTCCCTCTCTCGCTCTGCCCCTCCCCCCCCAAAAATAAATAAACGTTAAAAAAAAGAGAGAGAAAGGCAGAGGGCAATTGCACACAGGAGAGGCAATTGCACAGGTACAGGAGAGGCCACGTGAAGACAGTCACAAAGGTTGCAGTGAGCCCGTCACAGGCCCAGGAGTGCCTGGAGTCATGAGCTGGAAGAGGCAAGGAAGGATCCCCCCAGAACCCCCCAGAAGGGGGGCAGAACCGTGGCCCTGTTACCAAACACCTGGTCTTAGGACTTCCGGCCTCCGGGACGATAAGAGAATTCATTTCTGTTGTTTTCAGCCACCGGGTTTGTGGTAATTTGTTAGGCAGCCACAGGAAATGAATACAATCTATTTGGGGGCCTGTCTCCTCCACTCTGAAGGCAGAGTTTCTGTGGCTTTCAGATATCATCTCTTCGAACCCTCCGTCATAGGAGAAAACTGAGTCTAGGAAAGGGGGCGGAGCCGGAGCCAGACCTCAGGCCCCCAGCTCCACATCTAAGATCCAGAGGTCACTGTGGAAACTTCCAGGGTATTTTGCATGTTGGAAAAAATACATCGAATGTTTGCTGAGTTTTCTTTTAAGGCAGTGGTTGAGAACACAGGTTTTGGTTGGAGTCCTGGTTTGACCGCTTACTTGTCGTGTGGCCTTGGGCAAGAGACTAACTTCAATGTGCCTCAGTTTCTCTGCCTATAAAATGGGGATAATGGGATAAGTCATCTCAGAGGGTTGTGATGTGCAGTATATGACAATTGATCTACGTTGCTGCTTGGCAAGGTCCTGAAAGTCTTTGCAAATGCTACAAGACAAGAAAATAGGTGTAAAGATCAGAAGGCAAGGGGAAAAAAAAAAAAAAAGCAAACAAAAACAGATCAGAAGGCAAGAGAGAAAACTGCCATTCGGATCATTTTCAAGGGAAAACTAAAAGAATCGACAAGCTATCTGAGTATGAGAATTTGGCCAGATTGCCCGTGGAAGGCAGTTCTGATCCACGTCCATGCCAGTCCCTCAAACCTAAGCTTTGTTCTTGACCGTCCCTCACCCTAGTCCAGGCGACCATCTGGCAACCGCGGTCACTTCCTCACTAGGCTTCCCGCTTTCATCCTTCCCCTCCCCCGCCGCCCCCCCCCCCCCCCGAACCCCTCCACAGTCCATTCTCCACTCAGAATAAAATCTAAAGTACTTATCATAGCCTTCAAGGCCTTTATTACGTAATCTGGTCCCTTGATGGCCCAGACTTTATTTCTTGGCACTCTCCCCTTGCTCCCTGGGCCCCAGCTCTTTCCATTTTTTCAAACTCACCTAGCAATTTCCCACCCACTGGGCCTTTGCACGAGCTGTTCCCACCCCCTTGAAAAGCTCTCCCTCCCTTCTCCCTAGCCAATTCCCGGTCGTCCTTCAGGTCTCCTCTTCAATGCTCCTTTGACAGAGAAACCCGTCCTGCCCTCAGTTGAAATGATGTTCCACATTCTTGTCCTTTATCTAACCCTCATTAGGTGTATATGATTATTAGTTCAGTGATTTGTAAACTTTTTGGTCTCAAGACCCCTTATGTTCTTAAAAATTATTGAGGACTCCAGGGACGCCTGGGTGGCTCAGTTGGTTAAGCCTCTGACTCTTGATTTTGGCTCAGGTCATGATCTCCATGGGTTATGGGATCGAAGCCTATGTCAGGCTCCATGCTAAGTGTGGAGCCTACTTGAGATTCTCTCTCCTTTTCTCTGCCGCTCTCCTGCTCATGCGTTCTCTGTCTCAAAATAAATAAATAAACATTAAAAAAAAATATTGAGGACTCCAAAGAGTTGTGTTTTTCTTTCAAAGAATTTTTCTTTTAATGTGGATTCTATCAATTTGGCTGTATTATAAATTAAAACTGAGAAATTTAAAAATGTTTCATTCATTTGAAAAAAATAAACGATTTCATGTTAACATAAAATCATATATTTTTGAAATATCTTTTTTTTTTAAGTTTTATGTACTTAAGTATCTCTACATTCACCGTGAGGCTCGAGCTCACAACCCCGAGATCAAGAGTCCCATGCTCTTCCCACTAAAGCCAAACAGGTGCTCCCAAATCATATATATATATATTTTTTTAATTTTTTCAATGATTATTTATTTTTGAGAGCGAAAGAGAGAGACAGAGCGTTGGCAGGGGAGGGGCAGAGAGAGGGAGACGTAGAATCTGAAGCAGGCTCCAGGCTCTGAGCTGTCAGCACAGAGCCCGATGCAGAGCTCGAACCCAGGAGCCATGAGACCATGACCTGAACCAAAGCTGGATATTGAACCGACTGAGCCACCCAGGCGCCCCCATTTTCTTTTAAATTAAAAATAACCAGATATTCCAAAATGAGGAAAAAAAAATTAGTGAAAAAGGGCATTGTTTAAAATGTTTGCGGGGCGCCTGGGTGGCTCAGTCGGTTAAGCGTCCGACTTCAGCCAGGTCACGATCTCACGGTCTGTGAGTTCGAGCCCCGCGTCGGGCTCTGGGCTGATGGCTCAGAGCCTGGAGCCTGCTTCCGTTTCTGTGTCTCCCTTTCTCTCTGCCCCTCCCCTGTTCATGCTCTGTCTCTCTGTCTCAAAAAATAAAATAAAACGTTAAAAAAAAAATAAAAAATAAATAAAATGTTTGCAAACCACTTTAATGTGTGGCTCAACAGAAGATAGTTGTATGTCCTCACATCTGCTTGTGTGCCTACTGTATTGTGACACTCTACAGGCTGCACTGGGTAGTCATGAGAGTGAATGCGAAAAAGGCAGGTGTCTTAATATTATTGTAACCTTGTAACCGTCTTGACCTCTTGCGCCCCTGGAGAGAGTGCTGGGGAACCCCCGCCCCAGGTTCCATGGACTGCACTTTGAGAATCATTCATTAGCTTTGGGTTCTATCGAGCCTAGAGACAGTATCCTGGGAGCTGAAGGCTTTGGGGGGGGGGGGGGCAGGTAGCCCCGTTCAGGAGATGCCTCTGCCTAATTTCAGGATGAGCTCAGATACTCTCTGAGCTGTGGTCTCTTCATCTCTAATGATGAAAACAGTAAAGGCACCTCTCCCTGCTAAGGTTATATAGTGAGACCCAGAAGAGATGACTCTCCAACCCACGCCTGGCTCGTAGCATACAATAAACATTTGCTGTTAGAATTTGGGAAACGTCATTTGATTTTATTACCAGCACTTTGCATTCATGCAGTTAATTTCTCCAGAGGCTTGCCTGGTGCTGGGCAGTGCTAAGGACTGAGTGGTGTTGACTGAGACGTGCCTGGCCCTGCCCTGGGGGGAGGGCGGTGGGGGGTTGCTCCTAGTCGAGGGGGGTCACAGAGTTTTCATTTGTGAGGGATTGCCCTTAGCACCCAGTTCTTAAAACTGGGGCAACAGGGCGACGGACTGGCCAGCTTAGCGTGTTTCTTTCTCTGCCCCCAGGATGCTTCCCTTCTGTGGCTGGGGAGAAATAGGAGGTGTGCCTATCTGTTTCCTCTCCCTTCCTTCCCAATCTCTCTTTTCGTATTAAAGTGAGTTCCTAGAGGGGCGCCTGGCTGGCTCAGTCGGTAAGAGCATGGGACTCTTGATCTCAGGGTGGTGAGTCCAAGCCCCACGTTGGGCACAGAGCATTCTTAAATTTTTTTTTAACGTTTATTTATTTTTGAGAGAGAGACAGTGCGTGAGCAGGGGAGGGACAGAGAGAGATAGAGAGGGAGGGAGACAGGATCTGAAGCAGGCTTCAGGCTCCGAGCTGTCAGCACAGAGCCTGACGCGGGGCTTGAACTCACAAACCATGAGATCATGACCCAAGCCAAGCTAAAGTCTGACGCTCCACAGACTAAGCCACCCAGGTGCCACCCGGGCATAGAGCGTTCTTAATACAAACAAACAAACAAACAAGCAAACAAGCAAACAAACAAACAAAAAGTTTCTGGATTCCGGGTCCTTTGGGGGTAAGTCCCACCTCTGATCTAACCTCAGTTTCTCATGCTGCAGATCCTGCCTTTTGCTGCATGTCAATCCACAGCGCCCGGTGAAAACTTGGGACGTCCCAGCAGAAGAGGTGCCAGGGACGGCGCGGGGTCCGGGCCGGGCCCCTCCACTGCCCCCCATCCGGGGGCCGCCGCTCCGGGCCGGGTGAGTCAGTCCCCGGCGGCTCCCGCGTCATGCAGGCCGCTCGGCTCCGCGCTATTTCGGGCTCCGGGCGCTATAAATAGAGGCTCGCAGAGCCGAGCCGCCCCCCTCCGCTCTGGCCCCCCTGCGTCCCCAGCCCCGTCGCGATCGACTCGCCGGGCCGCCGCGCGTCACCGTGGCTAAGTTTAGAGGCGGGTGGGGACGCCGGCCTGGTCACTGCGCCCCTCGGCCGCGCCCCCGCTTCCAGAGCCTTCGGCTGGCGGCTCTCTGCCCCCCGCCCAGAGTTCCTCCCGCGGAATTAGGGGCCGGGGTCCCCGTGGTCTCCATCCCCACCCCAGTGCCTCCGAGGCGCAGACGAAACTGGAAGTTGGGATGAGGGCAAGTTTTGGGAGTGGAGCAGGGGCCTGAAGTCACCAGGAGGAACTTGAATTGAGGCTGGAATTTGAACTTGGAACGTTCAAGGAGGACGCGGGATCAGAGCAGGGACAGCTGCAAGATTCGAATTCACAACTGAGAGCCCAGAAGATTCCAATCCAAGATCCAAAAGTTCCATAGGGGCATCGAGCAGAAAGAAATCAAACTTGAAAATGATGTAGAATCAAGGGCAACTTTTCCCCCACGTTAACTAATGCAGACAGGCTCAGCGTTACATTGACCGCAGGCGGTGGGGCCTTTGCCACACTTTTGCGATAAAGAAACGGGTTCAGAAGAAGCGAAGGGGCCGCCTGCCGCCTTCGAGAGGTTTTGCCCCGGGTGGCTTCTGGCGAAGTAGCTCCCAGCGCCCCTACACCCCAAAATCCTCTTGTGGGGAACCATCGCCCCCTGGCGCAAAAGGCACGAGTTGCAAGTTGGTTTGGCAATTCCATTCCCTGGAGGGGGGAAACTAAGTCCCGCCGGGGATGGCCTCCTAGAAGCACTCTCTAGCCCTTGGATTCAGGGGCACATTTCCATGGTCCTTCTCTGTGTCGCTGGGGCCTCTCAGTTCCTTCATATGTCAAATGACCTAGTGATTCCTAAGGGGAGGGTTATCATGAGGTCTTAGCTCATAGTAAGTGCTCAATTTATTTTGCTGGTATTCCAGTTGATGGTACTATTTTTATTATTTACAAACCTCCTCCTCGTGTGACGCTGTGACCCCCTCCCGCATCACCTGCCTCACAACACTGTGTTTTATCTTCTTCATAGCAGGTATGGCTGTCTGGAGCTTTCTTGAAAAAATGTTTATTTATTTTTGAGAGAGACAGAGACAGAATGCAAGCAGGGGAGGGGCAGAGAGAGAGGGAGACAGAATCCAAAGCAGGCTCCAGGCTCTGAGCTGTCAGCACAGAACCCCATGCAGGGCTGGAACCCACGAACGAACTGTGAGATCATGACCTGAGCCTAACCTACTGAGCCAGCCAGGCGCCCCTGTGTGCTTTTATTTATTTATTTTTTAAGTTTACTTATTTATTTTGAGAGAGAATGATAGCGAGCAGGGGAGGGGCAGAGAGAGGGAGAGAGAGAATCCCAAGCAGGCTCCGCACTGTCAGCGCACAGCCCGATACGGGGCTTGAACTCACAAACCATGAGATCATGACCTGAGCCAAAATCAAGAGTGGGGCCCTTAACCAACTGAGCCACCCGGACGCCCCCGTGTGTATTTCGTTCTCATGGTGTGTGTCCTCCATGAGACCATTAGCTGCACAGGGCAGGGACATGGACTGCTTTGTTCGGAGCTGTGCCCCCAGCGCCTGGCACACAATAGGTGCTCAATATGTAGTCACTCAAGGAATGCGTGAGCCATCCACGTCAATACAGTTCTCTGAGGGGCGCCTGGGTGGCTCAGTCTGTTAAGCGTCCGACTTCGGCTCAGGTCATGATCTCACAGTCCCTGAGTTCGAGCCCCACGTTGGGCTCTGTGCCGACAGCTCGGAGCCTCGAGCCTGCTTCGGATTCTGTGTCTCCCTCTCTCTCTGACCCTCCCCCGTGCATGCTCTGTCTCTCTCTGTCTCAAAAATAAATAAACATTAAAAAAAAATTTTTTTTAAATACAGTTCTCTGTGGTCTTATTGAATCCTCGGGAGTTGCAGACAGGGAAACTGAGGCTCTGAGTAGTGCAGTCGCTTGCCGTAGTGTTTGGCCTCGGTTTTCTGTTCATTCACACAGTACAAGGTTTGGGAGCCCCTTCTGGTTGCTGGGGGCTGGGGGGCGGTGGGTGCCCTGTGACATAACAACGGCCACAACAGCTCCAGCCCCCCCTGCCCAGGACTTGGTTAGTGGTATTTTATTTATATGATAGACTCGAATGTGGCACCTACTGTGTGTCAAGTACAGTTTGGGGCACTTTGCACATAGGTCGTTTCACCCTGCTAATAAAGCTATTATTATTATCCCCATCTTATGTATTTATTTATTTACATTTGAGAGAGAGGGAGAGCAGACAGAGACAGAGAGAGAATCCTAAGCAGGGTCCATGCTCAGTGTGGAGCCTGACAAGGGGCTGGATCCCAAGACCCTGGGATCACGACCTGAGCCGAAATCAAGAGTCAGACGCTCTACCGATTGAGCCACCCAGGAGCCCCATATTTATTTTTTTAAAGTTTCTTTTATTTATTGACGCTTAAGTCATTTGTATACCCAACATCGGCTCGAACTCACAACCCCGAGATCAAGAGTCGCGCCCTCCACTGACGGAGTCAGCCAGGGTCCTTCATCCCCATTTTAGAAATGAGCAAACTGACACACACAGAGAGGCTGAGTTGTTGGCCCAAGGCCACACTGCTAGTAAATGACCTTCTGGGGAGAGTTACACCCAGTGACGAGGCTGCTTATGTAGGAGGGAGAATCACAGAGATAGTACGCTTCTCATCAGAGACCCAGGAGCCGGGGAGATAGAGAACCAGTATCTCCTAACTCTTCTTCTTCTTTTTTTTTTTTTTTTATTTATTTTTGAGACAGAGAGAGACAGAGCATGAACAAGGGAGGGGCAGAGGGAGAGGGAGACACAGAATCTGAAGCAGTCTCCAGGCTCTGAGCTGTCAGCACAGAGCCCGACGTGGGGCTCGAACTCACGGACCGTGAGATCATGACCTGAGCCGAAGTCGGACGCTTGACCGACTGAGCCACCCAGGCGCCCCTCTCCTAACTCTTCAAGGGAAATAATAAGGAACCCAGAATTAGGGATTTCAATTTGGAGGATGAAATGAAGGTATTTTCAGATGAGCAAGACTCAGAACCTTACTATCCACGATTGTCCCTGAAAGAATTAGAAGTGAAGGGACTCTGGCAGGTAGTAAAATGAATTCAGAAGGAAGAAGGTTATGGGGGAGCCTGGGTGGCTCAGTCGGTTAAGCGTCCAACTTTGGCTCAGGTCATAATCTCGCAGTTCCAGAGTTCAAGCCCTGCGTCGGGCTCTGTGCTGACAGCTAGGGGCCTGGAGCCTGCTTCCGATTCTGTGTCTCCCTCTCTCTCTGCCCTTCCCCTGCTCATGCTCTGTCTCTCTCAAAAATAAATAAACATAAAAAAAAAAAAAGAAGAAGAAGAAGAAGAAGAAGAAGAAGAAGCAGGTTATAAAAAGTAACAGAATTGTTAGGGGCTGAATCCTGTCCTCCAAAAAAGAGATGTTAAAATCCTAACCCCTGATATTTCAGAATGTGACCATATTTGGAAATAAGGTCTTTACAGAGATATCAAGTTAAAAATGAGGTCATTAATGTGGGCCCTAATCCAATACGACTGGTGTCTTTATAAAACAGAGGAGTTGAGACACAGAGACAGACACACACAGAGAAAAGACCATGACCCAGGGAAAAGAAAGATGGTCATCTACAAGCCAAGATACTCCTGAGGCTCCCAGCAGCTAGGAGAGAGCCCTGGAACAGATTCTTCCTCTGTGCATTTGGAAGGAGCAGAACCCTCCCAAGACCTTGACTTTGGACCTCTAGCCTCCAGAACTGTGAGACAATACATTTCTGTTACTTAAGCCATCCAGTTTTTGGAGCTTTGCTACAGCTGTCCTAGGATACTAATACCAAAATGTATTTACGAATCGATTGTGCAAAAAAAAGAAAATTATTTACAAAAAAACTTTTATCGTAGTCTCCTCACAGAAGCTGGAATCGTTGGAAAGATGGAGACAATGAATATATTCAGGTATATGAAAAAGATGTCAAACTTCTTTTAATTAACCCATCAATTCCATGAAATTCCAATCTCAGTCTCAATAGGATTTTTCATGGAAGTAGAAATCAGTTGCTAAAATCACTAGAAAAGGTATAAAAATGGTAAAGACAGATTTGAAACGGAACAGAGGGGCGACTTGCCTGATGTGATAACAAAACATCAGAATAAAATCATCCAACAGTGCAGCATGGAGGCAAGGAACAGATATACAGATTTTTAATACAACTTACTAGAAATATCAGAAATAGACCCGTGTATATATGGGAATTTGGTTCACGATAAAGGTGAAATATCAAAACTGGGGAAAGGATTGATTACATTTTTTTTAATGTTTATTTTTGAGAGACAGAGAGAGAGACAGAGTGGGAGTGGTAGAGGGGCAGAGAGAGAGAGAGAGAGAGAGAGAGAGAGACAGAGACAGAATCCAAAGCAGGCTCCAGGCTCTGAGTGCCGAAGTCTGATGCTTAACCCACTGAGCCACCCAGGCACCCGGGGGAAAGGATTGCTTTTTAAAATAAATGGTTTGGGGGGCGCCTGGGTGGTGCAGTCGGTTAAGCGTCCGACTTCAGCCAGGTCACGATCTCGCGGTCCGTGAGTTCGAGCCCCGCGTCAGGCTCTGGGCTGATGGCTCGGAGCCTGGAGCCTGTTTCCGATTCTGTGTCTCCCTCTCTCTCTGCCCCTCCCCCCTTCATGCTCTGTCTCTCTCTGTCCCAAAAATAAATTTAAAAAGTTGAAAAAAAAAATTAAAAAAAAAAATAAAATTAAAAAAAAAAAATAAATGGTTTGGGGACAATTGGCTACATTCATCATAAGTTCCTACCATAGTGTATTTTCAAAAGTAAGTCTGATACAGATGAAAAACAGAAACAAAATCAAGACTCAGAAAAGTATTCTAAGCAACTGTAGGATATATTTCTGACCTTAGCCTATAGCAGGCTTCCTAAACAACCCACCGAAAGCCAAAGTCAGGATGGAACAGACTGATAAATGGGCGTGAATAAACACTAAGAACTTCTCTGTGACATAAACGAATAGTTAAAAATACAAAGTGCACACTAGGAGGAAATATTTGGGATATATATTAAATTGACTAAGAATCAGAATCGGAATCCATAAAGTACTCCTACAAATTAATACTAATAGAAAAGGCATACAATCCCGTTTAAAAAAAAAATGGGCAAAGGATATGAGCAAGCAATCCACATAGGACAAACTACTACATAAGACCAATAAACTCACAAAAAAGATGTTCTCTCTCCTTAGTAATCAGAGAGCCGCAAGTTAGAACAGTGTGATACTGTTCTTTCAGGAAATGACTAATACTAACTCATCAACCAGGTCTCAGCTCAGATGTCCCTTCCTCCAGGAAGCCCTTCCCTACCCTCGGGCTGGGTGGGCGGCCCCTCCCCCACCCTCTCCCGGGCGTCTGGGATCTCCCAACCCAGCCTTGACCATTCCAGGTCGTCCCTTTTCGGGGACGAGTCTGCCTCTCCCAGTGAACTGTGAGCTCCAGGAGGGCAGGAGGGGGCTATGGTTGTCGTTGGTCACCTCTGAGTCAGTAACACTGCCCCTCACAGGCCCGGGAACAGAGGAAGCGCTGGGGGAATATGAGTGGAATGAAATAATGAATGAATGTGGAAACTGAGGCCAAGTCAATGGCAGAGCCGGGATTCCATCCAAGCCTGTACTGAGGGGAGGAACCTAATTTGCTCTCCCGCCGTTTTTCCCCACTGATTCCTGCCCGGAGCCCGAGCACAAGTTGGTGCTTAATAAGGGCATCAAAATTGAAATTCTCGGCAACCAGGGACGTTCAGGGGGGTAGACGGACGGCTCTCTCTCCAACCCAAATCTCCGCAGTCCTCCAGGATCATAGAGAGCTGCGCAGGGACGGCCCCTGTCGAAGTTCTACCCCTCTGGGGAACGGTGAGGGCGGGATCGAGGGCTAGAGAGGCCGGAAGTGCGGCGAGCCCAGGGACGCGCTGGCCGCGCGGGCGGTGGGACGCCTCTGTCCCTCTCCGGTCTTTTACTCCCGGCTCGGGGAACGAGGAGGTGAGTCGTCGCGGCGCTCAGACAGCGGGGCTGGGTCGAGAGGGGCGGGGAGGGACCTCCGGTGGCGATTGGCAGCCGCAGAGGCCAACCAGTCGTTGCAGTGCCTGAGAGATGGACGAGATGGACCGAGGGGAGGGTATCCAGGCGCCAGCCCTGCGGGCGGGACGGAGGGGGACGGAGGCTGGGGCGGGCAAACGGAAGGCGGGGAACAGTGAGGGCGGGGTAACTAGAACGCGAGGGGCGGGGCGAATGAAAAGTCTGGACCGGTAAGGGGCGGGGCGGACGGAAGGTGAGGCTCCGTGTGGGCGGGGCTTTGTAGAATCTGGGGCGCTCCGTGTTTGGAACTTGATGCTCTGGAGCCCTGGGATTTCTTGGGGCGGGATGGCTGTGAGTGGGGGTTCCTGCTGGAAGGATGGGCATGCAGGCGTTGCTGTCTCACTCGCCCCCGCCGCCGTGTCTTCATTTTCAGGCCCCAGAAGAACCTTGGGATGGACGAAGAGGGAGTGCGGCAGCCCTCCGGGCCACCCACGAGGAAGAAGTTCTTCATACCACTGGATGAGGATGAGGCCCCTCCTGCGGGGTAGGACAGAGGAGGAGATGGGGAGAACGCTGGCAGACTGGGGTGGGGGGTGGGGTGGATTGAGAGGAAGGGGCCTCCAAGGCCCATGGTGTGGTTTAGGAAATGTTGTGGCCTGGGTCACCTTGGGAAAACAGTCCTTTGCTCTCCGCGAGTCTGCTTCCCTATCTGTAAAATGTCATGGTGGTTCCAAGACAGGGCTCTGGCAGAGGCTGCAAACGCAAGCAGCGGGTGGCTTTGGGTTGTGTTTTATGTGGTCAGCCCCCTGGTTTGCAAAGGATGAATTTATTGCTGACATTGGAGAATTGGAAGGCCTTGCAACTAAAAGGAAAAGTCGGCACTTTTGACATCTCTTGGTAAATTGAAGGATCTGACCACGCCGACATCACGTTCCCGCAGGAAAACAATTGGCTGGTGCTGAGTACTGGCCGCTCCGAATGCGCTAGGAAGAAAAAGTGGGCTAAGGGTACAGGGAGTGATGGGGGAGAGGCGCTCCCTTAGGTCAAGGGGCTGCCTCTCTGAGGAGGTGACATCTTGGCAGTGATGTGAAGGAGGTGAAGGAGTGAGCTGTGTGGCAACCTCTGGGGCAGAGGGAACAGCCGATGCAAAGGCCCAGGATCAGAGGGAGCCTGACAGATTTGAGGGCAGCAAGAAGGCCAGTGGGCCTGGAATCGAGAAAGGAAAGGGAAGGAGGTGGGAGAGGAGACAGGGGGAGCAGGGACAGATCTTCTAGAGCCTTGTGGGCTGTGGCGACAGCTTTGGCTTTTACTCTGAGATGGGAGCCACCAGGGTCTCTGAGCAGAGGGATGTGAAATGACCGTGAACAGAACAGACCGCGGGGAGTGAGGATGTAGGTGGGGAGCTGGTCCAAGGGAGAGAAGTTGGTGGCCGGGACCAGTATAGCGGCTGAGGAGCAGGGAGGAGTGGCTAGATTCAGATTTTGACACTCCTCCCCCTCCCCCACAGTTCAAGCCCTTATTCAAGTCCACGCGGAGCCTTCCCACCACGGAGACCTCAGCCCAGGCCGCCCCTCAGACCTACGCTGAGTATGCCATCTTGGGACCTCCAGGAGGGGCTGGGGCTCCACACCCCACGGGGCCAGAACCCCTGGCAGGAGAGAGCCCCAACCAGGCCCCCAAAGCGGGGACGAAATCCAGCAGCATCATTGTGAGCCCCGGCAGGTGAGGAGGGGAAGGAGTAGCGGGGCTTTGAGCTTTCTGGTGGGAAACACGGGTACGGGGGTGGCACTCAGGTGGGCAGTGGAAGGAAGTCAGAGCTCTTGCCATTGCGCTCTGGGCGACGCGAATTCTCTCATTCATCCATCTAACTACCAGGTGTGGGTTGAGGTTGCACCGTGTCTATTCTTTTGTTAAAACAAAAATACCGTAGACTGGGTCGTTCAAACAACAGACTTTTATTTCTCACACTTCCGGGGGCCAGGAAGTCCAAGGTCAAGGCGCTGGCCAATTCAGTGTCCAGGAAGGATCCGCCTCCTGGTTCATAGACTGCTGTCTACTTTCTGTGTCCTCACCTGGCAGAAGGGGTGAAGGAGCTCTCTCGGGTCCCTTTTGTGAGGACCAGTCCCATTCATGGAGGTTCTACCCTCCTGACCTCATCACCGCTCCTCACCTCCCGCCTCCTTTTTTTTTTTTTTTCTTTCAAAGTTTATGTTTTTATTTTGAGAGAGACAGAAACAGCGTGAGTGGGGGAGGGGGAGAGAGCGAATCCCAAGCAGGCTCCATGCTGCCAGCCCGGATCCCGACGTGGGGCTCGAACTCACAACACTGTGAGATCATGACCCGAGCCAAAACCAAGAGTTGGACACTTAACCGACTCTGCCCAACCCACACCCCACCGTGGAGCAGGTCCTACCCTCTTTATTAAAAGCACATTCTACCTCATTTAATAATTACTCGTTCATCCCCGAGATGGTTTTGTGTAACATCTGTGTCCCCCACAAGGCAGGGATCTTTGTCTGTCTTGGTTCCTGCTGTATCACAGCACTTAGACACACAATAGGCACTCAATAAATACTGCTCGGATGGGTTAGAGGCTGACTTGCTCAGAGAATCTCGATTTGGGGCTACAGGGTATGTTCAGAGTGGAGTGAGAGCCCGAAGCCTGTCCAGCAGACGCCTGACTGTTGGGGGTGGGGGTCACAGGCCACGTGGGGCTTCCTCTCAGATCACTGGGGGCCATGGTGGGGTTAAGAGCAGGCCAAGGGGCAGGTTTGTGCTTTAGGAAGCACTGGCTTCTGTTCGGAGGCCAGGAGGGGGCCCTACTGGGGCAGGCGACCAGGAGGAGGCAGGGTAGGGGCCTGGGTATGGGCTATGGCAGCGCAGGGGGAGACTTTGATGGGGATGTCATCCTGGGGGTGCCCGTGGCCCATTCAGCCAAGCATTCGACTCTTGATTTCGGCTCAGGTCACGATCTCAGAGTCCGTGAGATTGAGCCTTGTGTCAGGCTCTGCGCTGACAGTGCAGAGCCTGCTTGGAGTTCTCTCTCTGCCTGCCTCTCTCTCTCTCTCTCTCTCTCTCTCTCTCTCTGTCTCTCAAAATAAGTAAATAAACTTAAAAAAAAAAATCCTGGAAGGTAGACGTCCCCCCTGGAGGAGAGGGACGGGTCCGTGACTAGGCTTGGGTCTCTGGATGATGGGCCTGTCCCTGAGATGAGGGGAGGAGGGGCAGGTGCGGGAGCTGGTGCTGAAGGCACTCGGGGTGCAGTGAGGCGGACATCCTGGGGGGAGTGCCCAGCAACCCCAGGGCACACACGTGGGGCTAGGGGAGAGGACTGGGCCCGAGAGACAGACTCAGGGACCCTTTAGTCAAGGCCCAGGTCTGGGGGAGAGGTCTGGGTCAAAGCCAGAGCACCCAAGGGCATTCCCGGCTGAGGAGGTGGACTCCGGAGGGAGGGGAACAGGCACAGGCAGGAGGGGGGATGGGGAGGTGTCGACACAGGTAGGGGGAGGGGAGCCCTGGGGCTGGCAGTGGTCCCAGGGCCCTCCCTGTTAATGGCTTCCGCCCTTCCCTCCCCAGAGGGGCAACCCCGTGCTGAAGTTTGTGCGTAACGTGCCCTGGGAGTTTGGTGACGTGCTTCCCGACTATGTGCTGGGCCAGAGCACCTGTGCCCTGTTCCTCAGGTGAGCTCTGAGGGGGCTGCCCCACCTTCCTGAAGGCCTGCGAGGCTGTGCTCCCATGTTGGGACCATTGGGTGGGAGACCTCGGGGTGTGGCCCTGTCAGCTCTGGGCCTAGTGACCTGGCCGGGAGGAAGAGGTCTTCTCCTGGAGGTGCCCAGAGGGACGAGAGCGGCAGGCCCAGACTCTGGTTCTGAGGGAGGACAGGCTGGGCGCC
Source organism: Panthera leo (assembly GCF_018350215.1). NCBI lineage: Eukaryota > Metazoa > Chordata > Mammalia > Carnivora > Felidae > Panthera > Panthera leo. Next base: position 11,340,398 of record NC_056693.1, read on the forward strand.
TGGAGTCCTGGGTCTGAGCAGGTTGGGGGTAGGGTCCCTCAGGTCCCAGACATCCAGGGTGAGTCGATGAGAGCCAGGATTTCGCCAGCCTGTACCGCAGTTAAGCAAGTTCCCTCTCCATTCCCGGGCGCCCCTCTGCACACAGAGCTAGATGGGGGAAGTGAACCTTCTAAGTTCCTGTCCTCCCTGCAAGGTACGAGAGCCGGTGGCTGCTGGACAGAGATGTCCCCTAGTTCCCTGGGTGGAGAAGCCACCCCAGCCCCTCCCTGCCAGTGCCTTCTGAGGCTAAAGCAGACAGTCCCTGGGATGGGCCTGCTTCCCAAGACCAGCTGCCCCGTGTCCCCCAGTCCACACCCTCTAGGCGCTTGTCTCCTGTCCTCTACCCGAAGCCCAAGTCTCTTCCCTTCCCCAGTGAGGAACCTGGGGTCCATCCCTCCAGGGAAGCCAGAGCCAGTCAGTCCTTTCTGCCAACCCCGCCATCCCCTTCCTTGATGGGTGACCTGAGGCAAGTCACTTAACTTCTCTGAGCCTTAGGTCCCGGTGTCGCCCGCGCCGTCTGCATTCCAGTGAGAGTAAAGAAGGGCTCCCAGGGTTTTGGGGAGAGCGAGACCTCTCAATCCCTCCCTCTCCCCTGCCCCCCAGCCTCCGCTACCACAACCTCCACCCGGACTACATCCACGGGCGGCTGCAGAGCCTGGGGAAGAGCTTCGCCCTGCGGGTCCTGCTCGTCCAGGTGGACGTGGTAAGCAGGGGTCACTTTCCCCCCGGCCTCGTTGTCCTCATCTGTCGGGCCACGCAGCAGCCAAGTGGATTGTTGAATCCCAAGAGAAGGTGCAAGTTGAACCATTTTCACATCGGACATTAACACCCTGTGTTGGCAAGGGGGCGCGAGGGTAAACTCCTGTCTCCTCCTTCCCTACACCACTTCCGCTGGTCCCAGCCCTCTGCCACCTGAGCGTGTTTTGAAGCTATGTCATCCTATCTTCACAGCCTGGCCTGCCTGGGTCTCTGCCCCAGCCTCTTCTCTCGTCTCAGGGCCTCCAGCCCCAATGGCTTCCATCCTCACAGCAGCTGGGGGGGGGGTGATTCCTAAAGCACAGATCTGATGTCCAGACCCCTCCATGGCTCCCCAGTGCCTCGCTATGGCCCGTGAGGCCATGTGACCGGACCCCTGCCCTGCTCTCTGGGTTCATTTCCCAGCTTCCATGTGGTCGCCCTTTCTTTTACGTTCTCCATCACATTCCGTGTGAATTGCAATTCCTCAAGTCCTTTCCCCCCCCTCCGGTCTTCCCTATGTTTAAAATGTCCTTTTCGTTCTCCTTTGCCTCCTTCACTCTTCCTCCTCCTTCAGGTCTCAGTTCAGATGTCCCCTCTTCCAGGAAGCTCTCCCTGATCCCCTGGGCAAGTCAGGTATCCGCTCCTGCTCTCCCATCCCAATCCTGGCCACTCTGGGTCATCACTGTGTGGGGACAGTTTGATCTCCCACATCAGACTGTGAGCCCCAGCGGGCAGAGCCCGGGCTCTCTTGGTTACTGTGTGTTACCAGCATTGCCCAGCACAGGCGGGCACGCAGTCAGAGCTTAGGGAGTGCCTTAAGTGGAAGGCTCTTGGCATCTACTGTGGCATAACCTACTGTGGTTTTCAAGACTATAATTCCTTGTTTACTACCAGATTTCCCATTCTGATTTTCTTTTCCACCCAGAAAGATCCACAGCAGGCCCTCAAGGAGCTGGCTAAGATGTGTATCCTGGCTGACTGCACCCTGGTCCTTGCCTGGAGGTGAGACCGAGGCTCCCCGCCCAGGTCAGGCTCTATCCTAAGAGTCCGTCCACCCTTCTGCCCCCCAGCCCTTTCCTTCTGCCATGAGCTCCCCGTGTGAGCCTGGTCCCGGCACTGCCTCTCTCTCGGCCTCAATTTCTGTATCTTTATTTTTTTTTTTTTTTAATTTTTTTTTTTTAACGTTTATTTATTCTTGAGACAGAGAGAGACAGAGCATGAATGGGGGAGGGTCAGAGAAAGAGGGAGACACAGAATCGGAAGCAGGCTCCAGGCTCCGAGCTGTCAGCACAGAGCCCGACGCGGGGCTCAAACTCACAGACCGCGAGATCATGACCCGAGCCGAAGTCGGACGCTTAACCGACCAAGCCACCCAGGCGCCCCCAATTTCTGTATCTTTAAAATAGGATCTTAATATTTGTCTTCTAGGGCTATAGTCACAAAAGCAGGTGATATAGATCAAATTGCCAGGGCCATACTGCTTACTTACGAATCAGACCTAAAGTCTGCCTGAATAATTAATTCCACACTAGGTTTCTAAAGACTATTTAAATTTTTCTTTTAATGTTTATTTAATTTTGAGAGAGTGAGAGCTAGAGTATGAGCAGGGAAGGGGCAGAGAGAGAGGGAGACACAGAATCTGAAGCAGGTTCTAGGCTCCAGGCTGTCAGCACAGAGCCCGACGCGGGGCTCGAACCCATGAGCCATGAGGTCATGACCTGAGCTGAAGTCAGATGCTTAACTGACTGAGCCACCCAGGCGCCCCTCTGAAGACTATTTAGATTGGCTAATTTCCAGTTGGAAAAAAAGACATACCTTCCTCACCCCATAAGAAAAAAAAAATTAAATCCTGAGAAATTGACATAAAAAAAAAAAGGTGTTAGAAGAAATCGTTTTTTTTTTAAGTAATTAGGCTCGTTATTTATTTTTTTTTTTACGTTTATTTATTTATTTTGAGAAAGAGAGGAGGAGGGCCAGAGAGAGAGGGAAAGAGAGGGAATCCCAAGCTGGGCTCTATCCTGGAGCTGACACACCAGGGCTCAGCTCACAAACTGTGAGATCATGATTTGAGCTTGAATCAAGAGTCGGATGCCTAATCAGCTGAGCCACTCAGGTGCCCTAGAAGAAATCTTATAGGGGAATATATATCTAGTTTTTAATGTTTATTTTATTTTTGAGAGAGAGAGAGAGAGAGAGAGAGAGACAGAGAGAGAGAATGGGGGAGGGGCAGACAGAGAGAGGGACAGAGGATCTGAAGGGGGCTCCTTGCTGAAAGCAGAGAACCTGTTGTAGCCCTTGAACCCACAAGCCACGAGATCATGACCTGAGCTGAAGTCAGACACTTAATCGACTGAGCCACCCAGGTTCCCCAGGAGAATATTTTTTATTTTTATTTTTGATTTATTAAAAAAAAATTTTTTTAATGATTATTTTTGAGAGAGAGAGAGAGAGAGAGCACACACAAGCGGGGGAGGGGTAGAGCGAGAAAGAGACACAGAATCCAAAGCAGGCTCGAAGCTCTGAGCTGTCAGCACAAAGCCCAACACGGGGCTCAAACCCATGAACTTTGAGATCATGACCTGAACTAAGTCTGACATTTAACTGACTGAACCATCCAGGCACCCCAGGAGAATATTTGTTATAATCTTGGGGTAGGAAAAGTCTTCCAAAGCAAGACCCAGAACCCCAAAGCCGTAAAGGAAAAGGTTGGCTGATTTGAGAAAATTAAAATTTTAAAACTTCTGGGTGGTAAGACATACTGTAAATAAAGTTGAAAGACAAGTGACAAATTACCAAAAAGTATTTGCTGTGTATATATTGCATATACAAGTGTGTATATATATACGTATATATATATATATACGTATATATATATATATATATACACATATATATATATACACATATATATATATATATACACATACATATAAATAGAAAATACTTAACATCTCTAATTTATGTATGTATATATAAGTTATATTTATACAGTGCAAATACATTTAAATGTTTATATTCATATGCATATATTTAAACATGTTTATTATATATTTATATATGTAAAGAACTTCCCACAAGTCAATAAGAACCCAAATAAGAGTTTAATGCAGGTTGCCAAAACACATGAAAAAATATCAACCATATGGTTTATCAAGAAAAAAGCACATTTTAAAAAACGAGGTGCTGGGGCGTCTGGGTGGCTCAGTTGGTTAAGCGTCTGACTTTGGCTCAGATTGTGATCTGGCAGTTCCTGAGTTCCAGCCCCGTGTGGGGCTCTCTGCTGTCCGTGCAGAGGCTACTTTGGATCCTCTGTCTCCCTCTCTCTCTGCCCCTCCCCTGCTTGTGCTCTCTCTCTCAAAAATGAGAAACATTCACGGGCGCCTGGGTAGCTCAGTTGGTTAAGCGTCCGGCTTTGGCTCAGGTCATGATCTCGTGGTTCGAGAGTTCAAACCCCACATCGGGCTCTGTGCTAACAGCTCGGAGCCTGGAGCCTGCTTCAGAGTCTGTCTCTGTTTTTCTCTGTCCCTCCCCCGCTTGCACATTGTCTGTCTCCCTCTCTCAAATATAAATAAACATTAAAAAAAAAACACCAAAGTGAGGTGCCCTAAATTTGGTGCAAATCTCTCGTATGGATAGTACGAAACGGGCACCCGCATATTTGCTTGGCAGGAGATTTGACGGGCTATTGAAACAGAAAATAGACACCACTCTTCGACACAGAAACTCCTGCACTAGGATAGTCCCTGCCCGTGCGTGCTCACGCGTGTCCGAAGTGACATGGGCCATCACTGTAGCATCAGTGGGTGAGAACCAGAGTTGCAGAAGCGAACGGCCTCGTATTTGTATTTATATACAGAAGGGAGGAAGAAAATGAGCTGTGTTTATGAACAGACTCGTATGTGGATAAACCAAAAAGGGCTCCAGAGGCTCCAGAGGCTCCAGGCCCTGGACAGTGCTGACCTCTGGGGACCGTATGAGGCATAGATGGGGATGAGAGCGGGGCTGTTGTCTTCTGCTTCTCTTTGTTCTGAATATAGACACTGGTTAAACTTTCTTGTGTTAAATAGATGGCACGTTCACGAAGTTCACAGATGAGAAGCGACACGAAAATGTTATGTGTGTGCATACGTCTAGTCGTACATATATATGGTACATACACACGGTGTATATACATGTGGCAGTGTAGACATATGGTTATATATAGATGCTGTTCTGTGCCTTACGTGGTCGTGTCCTTACCTGGAGATCTCTCTCTCTCTCTCTCTCTCTTTTTTTTTTTTTTTAGTTTATTATTTTGAGAGAGAGAGAGAGACACAAGCAGGGAAGAAGCAGAGGGAGACAGAGAGAGAGAGAGAGAGAGAGAGAGAGAGAGAGAGAGAGAAGCCCAAGTAGGCACAATGCAGGACTTGAACTCACAAACTGTGAGATCATGACCTGATCCGACCGGAGCCTAGAGTCAGATGCTTAACCGGCTGAGCCACTCCAGGCGCCCCTTTAAAAAAACATTTTTTTTTTTTAAGTTTATTTATTTATTTAGAGAGAGTGCTCAAGAGTGTGAGCGGGGGACGGGCAGAGAGCTAGAGGGAGAGAGAATCCCAAGCAGGCTCTCCGTTGTCAGCACGGAGCCCGACGCAGGGTGTTCATATTTTTAAAAATACTAATTTTTTAGAGCATTAAAAAAATTTTTTAAAAAATTTTTTTTATTACATTTATTTATTTTTGAGAGACAGAGTGAGTCAAGGTGAGAGTGGGGGAGGGGCAGAGAGAGAAGGAGACAGAACTTGAAGCAGGCTCCAGGCACTGAGCTGTCAGCACAGAGCCCAACGTGGGGCTCAAACCCACAAACTCTGAGATCATGACCTGAGCCGAAGTCGGACGCCTAACCGACTTAGCCACCCAACTGCCCCCCAAATTTTTTTTCTTAATGTTTATTTATTTTTGAGAGAGACAGAGCATGAGTGGGGAGGGGCAGAGAGAGAGAGAGGGAGACACAGAACCTAAAGCAGGCTCCAGGCTCTGAGCTGTCAGCACAGAGCCCGACATGGGACTCGAACTCAAGGAGCGTGAGATCATGACCTGTTGCTCTCTGTTTTATATTCTGAGTCTTGACAAAGGTATGATAATGTGTCCATAAATTCTGTATCACACAGAATAGTTGTACTGCCCTAAAATTTCCCGTGTTCCACTTATTCATCCCTTCCACCCCCAAACTCCTCATCTTTTCACAGTCTGCTTAGTTTTGCCTTTTTCAGGATATCATATAGTTGGAATCATACAATCTGTAGTAGAAATAGAAAAACCCACGGTTCTTCTTGTGTGTAGGAAAAAAAATGCCAGTTCTTCCCTAATGTGGGTCTTTATCCTGTGTGTGTGTGTGTGTGTGTGTGTGTGTGTTTAATCTTTATTCATTTTTGAGAGAGAAGAGAGAGGGAGAACAAGTGGGGGAGGGCAGAAGAGAGAGAGAGAGGGGGGGGGGGGGGACAGAGGATCCAAAGCAGGCTCTGTGCTTACAGTACAGGGCTGTGTGGGGCTCGAACTCACAAACCGTGAGATCAGGACCTGAGCCCAAGTCAGACCACCAGATGCGCCAAAGTTTTTCCCACACCAAGCAAGTCTCTGCAGCACCAGCTGGGCGTCCTATCGTTTAACTCACTTCTGACACTACCTGGGGATAGCCTCAGGTCCCACAGGTGAAGGGGCTCAGTCCAACACTGCCCCCCCCACTTCAGACGCCAGTCATAAACCCCGCTTGTACTTCTGACCGTCCCGCTCCCAGTGACTCCCTGAGAGGCTCAGAGCTCAGGGAAGCACATTTTCCGGTTTAATAAAGGATATGATGTTAAGAGAATCAACAGCAAGACGATGAGAGACGTAGGGCGAGAGGTCTGGGAGGGTCCTGCGTGCAGGAGTTTCTGTCCCCGTGGAATTGGAGTGTATCACTTCCCAGTGGCTGCCCTTCTGGAAGCTCTGAGTCCCCTAGTACTGGGATTTTATGGAGTCTTCCTTATGTGGACCCGGTTGAGTATTAGCTCCATTTCCAGCCCCCATCCAGGAGCCCACCCAGAGTCATCTCTGTAGGACAAAAGATGCTCCTCTGTGTTCTTATCACTGAGGAGTTGGAAGGTTCTCGGGGGCTCTGTGCCGGGAACCAGGGCAAGAGACCATATATATTTCCTATTACCTCACAGAAGCCTTTTCAGACCGGCTTTTCTCACTTAGCAGTATTCTTTTAACCTCCCTCCGTGCCTTCTTGTAATTTGGTAGCTTACTCTTCTTTAAAAAAAAAAAATTTTTTTTTTTTTTTAATATTTGTCTATTTTTGACAGACAGAGCATGAGTGGGGAGGGGCAGAGAGAGAGAGGCAGACACAGAATCCAAAGCAGGCTCCAGGCTCCGAGCTGTCGGCACAGAGCCCGACACGGGGCTCGAACCCACAAACCATGAGATCATGATCTGAGAGGAAATCAGACACTTAACCGACTGAGCCACCCAGGCGCCGTGGTAGCTCAGTCTTCTTATTGCTGAATAATATCCCATTGTCCGGATGCACATTCTTTCCCAGCTGCGTAATATTCCATCGTGGAGATAGGCCAGGTCATGACCTTGAACTCATGACCCCAAGAGATCAAGAGTTGCATACTTTACCGACCAGGCTCTTGGGCAAGTGACTCAACCCCCCCGCTGGTCTCTTTCCCTCTCTGTGTATAATGGTTTGAAAATAATAATTGCCTTAGAGGATCCTTCTCTGGAAGCTTCTGAACACAGTGAGTTAGAACAGTGCGTCGGCCCCCGGAAGGGGAATGTTTCCTATGTCTTTACATCCAAATTATGGGATATTTTGCAACCATCCCACGAAAGAGGTCAAGCTCTTTCTGCTGACATAGGAAGACATCCTGCTGAGAACTGCAGAGGGCAAAAATGAAAGCAAATTGTAGAACAGGACGCAATGTGCTCACTGTGTGCCCTGAACAAATTAAGAACCGGAACGATAATCCTGCTGCAGTGAGGGGAGAGCCACAAAGCCCATGTAACGGGAAAAAAACAGAATTAGAAAAATGCAGGTTTCTTTCAGGAATATGGACCAACACTTGATCAGCAAAGATGGCTTATTAGCTGGGATTTGAAGGCTCACAGAAAATGCCTCGGCACAAGTCCTTCCTTTACTTGGACTCAACTCCCTAGTCTCAAGTTCAAAGAACAAAAAAGGCCAGCTTTCTCCCAGTGCTAATAAACTTGGGTTACTTTATTGCGCACACATACAAACCCTTTTTAAGATTCGGTTGTCCCACCTACCTTTGAAACTGTTCATTACATGTCAAAAAAAAAGGAAAAAACCTCAGTGCCTGACGTGAAAATTAATGGCGATTATTAAATCAGGTTAGTTGCTATAAAAGCTTCAGCAGTCGGCTCACCCCGCAGCCTTTCTCTTGAAAGTGCGCTATATTAAAAATCTTCAGTGGGAACTGAATTGCATCCTGAGTTTTGTCTTCCTGCCGCTGGGAAAATAGTAACAGTGTTTCTGGTTTTTCTCCCGCCCCGGCTCCACCGCGCTGACTTCCCTTCCAGAATAGCTCACATTTCTTAAACGGGCTCTAAGTGCCAGGCACGGTTCTGAGCGCTTGGGAGCGATGACGCGTGCAATTGTCACAATTCCGCTATCCACGCCACTCTGCAGATGAGGACACTGAGGCCCAGAGAGAGAAAATCACTGGCCCTGGGGTCACGCAGGTGGGAAGGGCGAACCTGAGCCCAACAACTCGTCAGGCTCCCAAGCTCTCTCCCTTTGCCAGCAAAGATGTGTAAAGATGTGCCTGGCCGGGGTTACCGCCAGGGACCTTTTCGGGGAGGAAAGTTCGGTTTGCTCTGTATTCGAGTTTGGAACTTTTAGCGTCGACACTGACTACTACTACGGCAATGAAATGAATCTAAAACATGACCACTGCCCTCACCACACTGGCTGACCCGAATGTTCTCACCCCAGCCCTGAGGAGGCCGGGCGGTACCTGGAGACCTACAAGGCCTATGAGCAGAAGCCGGCGGACCTCCTGATGGAGAAGCTGGAACAGGACTTCGTCGCCCGGGTGAGGCCACTACACCCCCCTGCCTGCCCCCCCCCTCCCGCCCCCAGCCCCTCCCTGCTGCTGGAATCCTACCTCTCCTCCCCAGTCTCCCCCTCAGTTCATCACCTTTCTCTTCCTAAGCACAAACTTGTTTCTGTCCTCCCCAGCTCAGAATCCTCCCATGGCTCCCCAGTACCCTCAGGGAAAGCCTGGCCTTCTCACCACACCCTACAAGGTCCTGCCTATTCCGCCCAGCAGCTCTGTCCACCCCTGACCTTGCATGCATTCTGGCCAGGCTGGCTGGCTCAGTCCCTCCTGTGTCCCCAGCACCACCCAGCACTCGGTGGGTGTGCAGGGAGTATTTACCAAATGAAGCATTTAACCTGAGCTCCTGGGTGCGCAGGGAGTATTTACCAAATGAAGCATTTAACCTGAGCTCCAACGCCTGAGTAATGGTGGATGTCCACCACCACTCCCGAGGCGGGTACTGTTAGGACCCCCATTTGCCTGAAAAGAAAGTCCAGAGGTCAATTCCCTTGCCCAGCCCTCATAGGGAGCAAGCAGTGGGGCCGGGTTTTGAACACAGATCTGACTCCAGAGCCTATGGTCTACCCTGGGCAGAACCAACTCAAGAGAAATGGCATTTATCTTCTCGTGATGTGACCAATATTCTCTCAGCTAGTGGGGGACCCACCCTGAGATGAACTTTTAATCAGCCAAAAGGGGGAGCATTTATTGAATACCTCCTGCCTGCGGGGCAGTCTGGGGACACAGTGGTGACCCAGCGCTCAGATGGCTGTCATTTCTTCTCCTGCCGCACCTCTGCCTCCTCCCCTCCCTTCCAGGTGACTGAATGCCTGACCACCGTGAAGTCTGTCAATAAAACCGACAGCCAGACCCTCCTAACTACTTTTGGGGTAAGGAATGGTTCCCTTGTCCTGATGGCATTTCTGCCCCCTTGCTTTTTCAAGGAATGCCCCCCCCCCCCCCCCCCACCGCCTCCCCTGCCCTCCCACAGGACCTCACCTCCTTCCAGGGAGATCTTAGACCCCCGATGAGCTGGGGCAGGGTAGTTTTGTGCTCCCCATCTCTGACCCTCACCTTCCACCTTCCTCAGTCTCTGGAACAGCTCATAGCTGCGTCCCGAGAAGATCTGGCTTTGTGCCCGGGCCTGGGGCCCCAAAAGGTAAGAACTGTGGGAATGGGCTTGAGGGGTCGGGGACAGGAGGGAGCACTACATAGATGGCACCTCAGATCCCAAAGTTCTAAGGCTGTGGAAGGCCCACAGTGCTTCTCCTACAGTTGGGGAAAACCGAGGCCCAGAGAGGGTGGGGACCAGCCCTAACTCACATAGGCAGCCTGGGACAGAATCAAGATCAGGATGTTTCTCTCCCAGCCCCCAGAGTCCCCTCCGAGCCGAAACCGAAAGAACCAAAGCCCACTCTGGATGTAGCAAGCAGATGGCTCATTTAATGACCAGTTCCTTGTTTCTTTCTTGCTCTCACACAGGCCCGGAGGCTGTTTGATGTCCTACACGAGCCCTTCTTGAAAGTGCCCCGATGACCCCAGCCGCCAGAGAGGCCCTCGTTGTAACAATAAAGCATTTTCCAGGCTCGGGCTGCTTCTGGTGCGGCGGCGCCGTCATCGGGAAGGGGTTCTCTGTTCTCGCTCTCTGCTGGCCCAGGCGGTCACCTCCGGCTTTTTTCTTTTCTTCCCCTTTCTTTTCCTTTCTCTTTCTTTCTTTTTTTTTTGTTTTAAAGTGTATTTATTTTGAGGGAGAGGAGACAGAGAACCCCAAGCAGGCTCCACACTGTCGGTGCACGGCCTGATGCGGCGCTCGATCTCATGAAACGCGAGATCGTGACCTGAGCCGAAATCAAGAGTCTCAACCGACTGAGCCACCCAGGCGCCCCTCCAGCTTTTCTTGACCACAGTCGTCAGTTTCCCTGGAGGAGGCTACACAGGATCCGGCTGCAGCCTCTTCGACTTCTTCTCCCGGCCTGTGGAAGCCACCTCCCCAGGCTCTGGACCCCGCGGCGGCTCTGGCATCTCCTCCCGGGGTGCTGCCTCTGGCACCCCGCTTTCCCGGCCCCGTTTCTTCTTCTTCTTCTTAGCAGATGCTGGATCTGCCCCTGCCTCAGGTTCACGCTCTTCCGGAAGCTCAGGCTCCATCGGCTCACCCTGTGGGTCCGTTACCTCGGTCCTCGGCTCAGTTGCTCTGAGCCCCCGTTCTTTCTTCTTCTTCTTGGTGGATGCTAGAGCCGCCTGACCCTCAAGGTCACCTGGCGACTCAGGCTCCACCGCCTCTGCCCCTGGCTCCACTGTCACGTCTTGCCGTTTTTCTTTCTTCCTCCTCTTTTTGGCGGGTGTTGGAGCTGCCTCAGCCTGAAGCTCAACTTCTTGTGGTGGTTCAGGCTCTATCATCTCCCCTGGGAGTTCCAGAGGCCTCCTCTCCAGCTCTAGAGCCTCATCAGTCCCCGGCTCCATCATGACTTTGTGCCCCTTGTCTTTCTTCTTCTTCTTCTTCGAAGATGGCAGTGGGACGGCTTCCTCCCGTGGCTCCTCCTTCAACTGCGGCTGAGACTCAATCGGCATCCTTTCCCCAGGCTCCCTCTCTTCTGTCCCCTTCAGCCTCTTCCTCTTCCTGGTGGTGGATGATGGGAACAGCGCTTCCGGAGGCTCCGGCATCTCGGCCGCAGGTTCGGCTGTCACCAGCTCCATCACGTCTAGTTCTGGCGGCTCCTGCTTTTTCTTCTTCTTCTTCTTCGCCACATCCGGGGACCCCAAAGCTGTGTCCACCGCCAGGGCCCCCAGCCCATTCACTGCCTCCTGGGGAGCTGGGGCCTCTGGTATTTGCCTCTTCTTTTTCCTCTTTTTTGAGGCGGGTGACTTCAGTGCCAAGGCTGACCCAGGCCCTGTTACTGGTAGGCCGCCTCCAAAGGCACAGAACCGGGGTCTCAGGTCAGGGGGGATCTGTGGCGGGGGGCTCGTTGGAATAGGCTGCAGCAGGGTCCCTGGTGGGGATTCCTGGGAACCCTCAAAGATCCTCAGGCTGCCCTGGGGGGCTGGGGCACAGGTGAGTCCCCCCCCTGCCGCCACGGAGGGAGCCAGCAGGATTGCTCCTCCAGCCTGGGGACCGCTGCTTCTGAGGACCCGGTAGCGGTGCCGCTTGCCTGCCAACTTGCCCTTCACAATCTGGGAGCCAGAGAGAGGCACTAGCCGCCCGTTGAGGCTGCGAGGAGAAAGGGGAAGGCAGGAGCTCCGTCAGATTCTTTCCGTGAAACGGGGGGGGGGGGGGGGGGGGGGGGGGGAGAGCTGAAAACCGCGTTTCTGGAAGCCTAAGAAAAGCCCCTCTAAACTTCCCCCAAGTTCAGCCACTAGGATGGAGCATATTCCCAGGAGGTGGCCTGGGACCACTCACCAGTCTGGGGCGAAGTCTACAGGGGCCTGGATAAGCCACAGTTCCGTATCTGGGTCTGTTAACACTTCCAAAGAGAAACGGGTGGGCTCTGAGGTTGGGGACGTCGCGGTAAAGTTGGGGGGGCAAGAGAACTGAGCAGCACCTGCAGAAGGGGAAATGGGGGTCTGCTGACACTTCCCGTGAATCCAATTCTCCAGGGCGCCTAGGGGGCCCACTGGCCCCAGCCTCTTGAGCGCCTCAACCCCTCACCCGGTCTCTTCTCTGCCTGCTCCCCAGAGGCATCCCTGTCTCCACCGATCCAATCCCGGGGGGCGCCCTTCGCTCCACCGGTAGTTTCCCCCACCCCGTACGCTCCCTCGGTCTGAAGTCCCTTCCTCGCGGGCGATACACTCTCCACAGGTCCTGTCTCGAGGATGTCCCTTTTTCCGTCCGAACGCTCCTGGGCGCCCCGTTCTCCTCCCGGCAGCCAACTCTCTGCACCCCGTCGGCCCGCCCTGATGCAACTCACCGCCGGACGGGGTCCCCGCCATCCCCGGACCCGTGCCTCCCTCAGACCCAGCCGCCGGAGCCTCAGGAGCTCCGTGGACGACCACGTGGAACCAGAGGGGCGGGGCCTGGTCCGGGAGCGCCCATGTGGCGCGGGAGCGCGGGGGTGTCGCTCGGAGTACGCTCTCTCTACGAGCAGAACTGGGGGGAGTTTCCGCCTGCGCAGAGCAGACAGCCGAGGAAGACGTTCTTTTCCCGAAAATCTGCTCCCGAAAACAGCTGCCTGGCTCCTGGGCGGGAGTTAGCGCCTCATCAGGTCTCGGCGCACATCCCCCTCCATGTCTCGGACTTTAATTGCGCCAACGTCGCCTTAAAGGGGCAGCCACATTGGTAGCTTCTAACTCTTAAAGAGACAGGAAGGTCGATTGGTCTGAGATTCTTAAAGAGACAGGTAAGAGTGTAGGTTGGCAGGGCTGTGCTTTCAGTGTCACAATCCGTTCTTGGGAGGCCCAGATGCCTGGGAAATTCGGAACTTGAGTGGGACAGGTGGGAAAATGGAGAAATGGTGTAATTCCTCCGGAGGGCGTTGAAGTACCAGCCAGGGGCGGGGCTTCTGAACTCCTAGGGCGCGGGAAACCTAGAGGGAGGAGCCTGTGGGCTCCGAGGCGGGGCTTCCAGACGAGCTAATCACGCGTGGGGCGGTGCGGACTAAAGGGCGGGGTTTGTGGATCAAATGAGACATATAGATGCCCCCGAGAATTTAGTCTAGTGCGTGGGGGACCTTCCTGTAAGGCTCTGAGGAAGAGAGAGGGAGTAGAAGGCTTGAGCAGCGCCCTTTCTCTGCCGGGGGGCGCGTGTAAACAGAGGCACGCGGCCGCGGATTTGGGGGTCGCATCCACGCCCCTTTCCACAGGGACCACACCGCTTGGGGCGGCGGGCGGAGCCGCGGGACGGCGGCTAGACAGGGTGACCCGACTGCATTCCTGGCCAGTGTGTCAGAGCCACTTCCCGCCCCCTCTGCCGTGATTTCGGATCCTATTCCACAATTGGGGCGTCCCTCCTTCTCTGGGTGTGAGCGGCTTCTCAGAGCGGAGGGAGGGTCAGGGGAAGGGAACGCGTTCCCTCAGCCCGGGATCACCAGACAGTTTCCCCAGCGTGGGCGAGACTCCGGGACTGCGGGCTCGGGACTACAATTCCCAGAGGGCGCAAGGAGGGGAGACGCCCGATGTCCATCGTGGAAGCTGCTGGGGATTGTAGTCCCAGCCTAAGACTTTGGACTCTTGCTAGGAAATTGTATAAAGATCCAACCCATCCTTTTTACCGACGGGGAGATTGAGATTCAGAGACTCGAGGGGATACTGATTTAGCGAGGGTGTCTTCTCGACTTAGGGGCGGGGCATGTGAGTCTCCCCCAACCTCTAACCTTCTAACCCTTTAGTGGCGTCCAAATCTTCTTTCTAGGAGGGGGAAACTAAGCCTGGAGGGGTGGGACAGGGACTCAGGAGTCTGCCTCCTGCAGCCCCGGCGAGATTAAAGTCTGAATTCTATCTGCGTGGCCACATAGACCTCGGCTTCTGGACCTCGCCCTTCCTGTCTGTGAAATGGACTTTGGGTGATTCCCAATGGGAACGTCTCGAGAAGTCGGCCTACTGCCCCTGCAGGACTACAAGTCCCAAGGTGCTCGAGGCGACCCCTACTCCCCCTCCTCTCTGGGACCCGCCTCCCGTCTGCCGGAGTCACGTCGTCTAACCTGTTCCCGGCGCCTGCCCCGCCCCGTCCTCCGCTCCCCGCAGCCGGAGCCGGAGCCGGAGGAAGTCCCCCGGTGCCAGGATTTGCCCCGGATCCGTGAGTTCCACCCACCCCTGGGGTCCAGCGGCTCGGGGGGAGCCCGACACCGCGTCCCTGGGAGGACTGGGAGGGGACTCGGACACCGATTCCCAGGGCGGAATTGGGCGTTCGCAGATGCCAGGGTCCTTCGAAGGAAAGAACTCATATTCACTGGGCAGAAGGAAAGGGGACCCTGATGCCTGAGTTCTTGGGGTGGAGGGCTCGGACGCCGTGGTCCTGGGGGGACGCTGGAGCTGGGACTCCCGAGTTCCACGACTTGGGCGCTCTCGAAAGCCTGAGTCTTTGAGTAGAATTGGAGTATCAGATCCCTGAGTCTTGGGCAGCAATGACAAGACTCGGACTTCTGGACCCTGGAAAGGGCGGCCATCCCTGCCTCCCTCCAGCTGCCTTCTCGACCAAGCCTCTAGGTCTCAAGGTGGAATTAGGAGTGGGATGGGGATAGTGGAACTCGGGTCCCTGGAATGTAGCAGGACAAGCCCCCGAGGTCCCCCTGGAGGCTAGGTTCCGGCGCTCCCTACACTTTCCGGCTCTGGGGTGGGGGCGAGGAGGGGAACCGAGGCAGCTCTCCCAACCTCTGTGGGGCTGCGACATCGCCAACGTATCATTAACCGGGGCGTCAGACCTGCCTAACCAGAGGAGGGACCTCCACCCCAGGGCGCCCCCTGGTGGGAGCGGGATCCTCCCATTACCCCACGGAGGTGGGAAATAACTTGGGGTTTGCAGAGGGGGTTCTGGAACCCAGGGCCGAATTCCAGAAGGTAGGATTGGATTCTGGGAGGCTTGCATGCCTGGGCCCTACGCAGTCATTGCACAGAGAGGACAGGGGTAAACTGAGGCTAAGAAGTCACACAGGTAGCAGAGTTGATTGGAGTTTGGCTTCCTCCTCTTTCTGCAGCCTGTCTGGGAGACGGGATGCCATCCATTCCCACCAGATTTTCTGACTAACCTTCTCTCTCCTAGGGCTCCTCGCCCTGACCCTGAGGTGAGAAATGTCACCTCCACCCCCATCTGTCTGACCTGAGGTTGTGTGGGAGATAAGCGAGGGATAGAGGCTAATTCTGGAGGTGTGTGTCTGTCCTTGAAGCTGGGGGAGGGCAGGGACCTGCACCTCCCTCTGTCTCCCCCCTCTCTCCGCCCCCATGAGTCATGTGATGGGATTAAACAAGGGGGTGGGGGAGGAAGGGGGTTCTGATGAGAGAGGGAAGAACTTCCTAATGTCTGGGCTTGAAGGGCATTTGGTGATAGCCTGAGATGAAATTAAAAATAATAACCGTGGCTGCCAAGACAGAGCTCCCTGTGAGCCAGGCTCAGCGCTGATAGGTAGATGGGATGGTCCCCATTGTCTACAGAAGTTTCGGGCAACTGCCCAAAGGTGCTTACTGACTCCACCCCAGGGAATGACTCCTCTCTACTCCACTGGGGAAACTAAGGCTGGAGAGCAGGCACAGCCCACATCCTGGGCTTTTGCCACCTTCTCTCTGGAATCTTCTCTCTCCCCATGCACCTCTGCCTAGATTACTGGGGATGACCACTAGCCAGAACTCACTAGTGACCGGAGAGGATTGAGGGCTTAGGAAGTCGAGACTCCAGAGGTCAAAACTCATGGCTTTTAGAATCTCAGAAAGAGCCGAACGGGCTCTCTTGTTGGGAGGGGGGGAAAAAAAAACAAACCAACAGATTACTCTGGGTCTTGAGCCCTCACTGTGTGCCAGATCCTATGTTATCTTAATGAACAGCCATGAAAAGTCCCTAATTAAGAATCCTATATGTGTGAACTTTATTTGGTGCCTGCATTGTTCTAAACACTGTACCTAAATTATGTCACTCAAACCTCACACCCTTTTGAGGTGAAGGTATTAATTCCCCCATTATACACACGAGGTAACTGAGGCACAGAATATAACTAGCCCAGGGTAGAGACTTAGAGAGGGGAAAACCAAGTCCTAGAGAGGGTGGGGCCTCTCCTGGCGACAGTCAGTCCGGACGGAAATGTAGGATTTCAAGTAGGGTATTCCCAGCCTAGCCTGGCGCTCTGACTTGGTTCCCACTGCGGATGATTCCTCCAGGAAGCCCCCGAGATCCTTAACCGCGAAGAACTTGGCCGCGTGCACGAGGGCGGGGGAAAGGAGAGTTAGGGGTGGGAGGGGAGGGGAGGGGAGGAGTGGGAGTTGGGGTTAGAGGGTATCCTGGGGTGGATTGGAGTCCGCAGGAGGGGGAGCCGGGAGGTGGAAGTGGAGGGCAGGGACCTGGGAGCAGAGGCGCGGCCTGTACCGCCCTCGCGCCCCGCCCGCTCCCTCCCCCGCCCCCCACGCCTCGCCTGTCGCGGGAGGTGAGGCACCTGCCCGGGCCCGCAGCGCATTCCCGGGGTCTGAGCTCACTCGCTGTCCGCCTGCCCCGCCACGTTCGGGCCGTGACCCAGAGCGCCCCCTGGCGGCCCGGACAACCCCTCTGCCCGCTCCAGCCCCGCGAGGGCCCCACGCCCAGCCTTGGCATTTCCTTAGAGCCAGAGGCTGTCAAGCATGGGATCTGAGAGCCTTAGAAATGTGGGAGTCCTGAAACCCCCAGAAGAACCTCTCACTGCCAGAATGCGCGCACTGGAGGCCGCATGGAGTTGTCCGTTTTTATATTTTAACAGACAAGAGCGTTTTCACGTGTGTCTGAGATTCTAAGGGCCCTGAGTTCTGATTCCTGTGGTTTCTACTTTCTGAGGCCTGAGTTCCCAGAGCCTTAATTCCTCTTGCGATCTCTGGCCACGATCCTCGCAATCGTTCTCTCTACCGTGCATTCAGCTAGACTTTCAGGACAGTGGAATCCTGGGATAGAGAGACCACAGTGCAGGAAGATGGAGACATCTAGGCTAGCGACACTGGAGAATTCTAGAATGTTCCAAAGATGGAATCTCGGACTCAGGACTTTCAGACAGTAGACTTTCAAGCTGAGAGTTTTAGGCTCTGTAGAGCTTTAAGTGCAGTCTCAAGGTCCTACCATTTCAGAATCTAGGCCTCTGAGAGATTGAAGAGGCCTCTGAGAATAGCTGATTGGCCTCCTCCTCCCACCGTTGGGGAAACTGAGGCCCGGGGAGTGGAAGGGACTTGTTGCCCAAAGTCACATGCTCCCAGCACACCCAGATGAACCACCAGCCCCAACAGGTTCTGTTCCGAGGCTTCCCAGAGGCCAGAATCAGCGTGCCCCAGCCTGCCCTGCTTCCCACGCCTGCACCTCCAAAGCTAAGGGGTTGGTGCAGACAGGGGAGGTGGCAAAGCTGGTGGGGCGTGGTGGCTACCATGGGGATGGTCCTGGCTTGACCGGTTCCTCTGAACCCGTGACCACAGCAGCCCAGCCACCTCCCTATTCTTCCCGTTAACCCTGGGTCCCTGTGAACAAGGTCTACTCTGGGGAGAGGAAGCTGAGTTGGTCCCTGCCCTGTGGGGGACTCTTCCTGTCTGGTCGAGAGGACCCAGACTCACAAGTTAGGTGCAGGTGTGAAACCTAGTACTGCCGAGTGATGTTGAACAAATGTTTCGGAGCCCCACTTTCTGGCCTGCTACACTGATCGTGACCGTCAAGTGAGGGTGCAAAGCACTCAGCTCAGTTCTCCCAGGCGGTGGCCCCTCGACAAATAGTTGTTATTTCATTTCATTATGCCCTCGAGCCACTACACAGGCCCTGGCACACACCGTAGGTGATCGGTAGGTGATCGGTAGATAATTGATGAAGGAGTGATTCAACTCTCATTAGGACTGAGATAGAGAGGTGGACAGTGAACTCTGCCCCGAGACTTCCAGGAAGATTTTAACGTTTTTATTTACTTTTGAGACCGAGAGAGAGACAGAGCATGAACGGGGGAGGGTCAGAGAGAGAGGGAGACACAGAGTCTGAAACAGGCTCCAGGCTCTGAGCTGTCAGCACAGAGCCCGACGCGGGGCTCGAACTCACGGACCGTGAGATCATGACCTGAGCCGAAGTCGGAAGCTTAACCGACTGAGCCACCCAGGCGCCCCCAGGGAGATTGGAAGGAGTTAGCATTTCCCAGCCAGGGAAGCGGAGGGGTATAGCGCTTCCAGTGGAAAAAATTAGGAGAGTAAAGGTGCCGTCCCGCTCCTCAAGGACCCCTGGCTCCCTGCGGGCCGGGTCTGAGAAGGCTCTCTCCTCACACCCCACGCAGGCGCCCCGCTTCGGCCGGCACCATGGACAGCGAGGCATTCCAGAGCACCAGGGACCTTCTGGACCTGAACTTCCAGTGTGAGCTGGGGTAGGGGGCGGGGCTTGCCCGCAAGGGGCCCTCCAGGGTAGAGGCGGGGCTCTGCCCGCACGACCCGGGTCCTTACCGCCCTTCCCTCCTGCCCAGCGCTGGCCATGAGACACATGGACCTCAAACAGATGGAGCTGGACACGGCGGCGGCCAAGGTGGATGAACTGACCAAACAGTTGGAGTCGCTGTGGTCAGACTCGCCGACGCCTGTCGGCTCACAGGCGGGAGCCCCCTCTAGGGTGAGCCTCTTCGCCTTGGTCCCCACCTTGGCCCCCAAAGCCAGCTTCTTTCTGCCTGGAGTTCTGTCGCATGGGATTATAGAGTCTGTGGGCTATTTAAGGGCACCGGAAGGCGGGGACCAGTAGAAATGGACATCTAACAGGACCCTCGGAAGAACAGGGCCTTTTCCTAAGCGGCAGAAAGGCACACTGTATGGGCTAGCCTCGGCCCCAATTTCAGGGCTGTCTCACCAGTACCCCCTCACCAGGGCTCCCTGTGCCTGAATCTCCAGCGCCGGTCTAACTCCCCCGCGTGAATTTTCGATGACCTCTTTTGATCTTCTACTAACCCCCTCGACTAATGTCTCCTTTGCCCCCTCAATGTGCGGGCCTCCCCGCAGCTGTCCCGGTACAGCTCCAGCCCGGTCCCCGAGCACTTTAGCAGCCGTGGGTCTCCCCGGAAGGCGGCCAGCGACGGCGCAGACACCTCCTCTTTCGGACGCTCCGAGAACGCCCCGGCTTTGCTCCCCTACAGCCCGCTGTCCCCTAAAGGCCGGCCTTCGTCACCGCGCACCCCGCTCTACCTGCAGCCGGATGCCTACGGCAGCCTGGACCGCGCGCCCTCGCCCCGGCCCCGCGCCTTCGATGGCGCGGGCGGCCCCCTCGGCCGTGCGCCCTCCCCGCGGCCCGGATCGGGCCCGCTCCGCCAGCAGGGTCCCCCCACGACCTTCGACTTCCTGGGCCGCACCGGCTCTCCGCGTGGCAGCCCCCTGGCCGAAGGGCCCCAGGCCTTCTTCCCTGAGCGCGGGCCCTCGCCACGCCCCCAGACCTCAGCCTACGATGCGCCTGTCGCTTTTGGGAGCCCCCTACTGGGCGCGGGCGGCAGCGCTTTCGCCCCGCCTCTGCGCGCTCAAGGTGAACCAGTAGCCCTATTTGGGGGATGGGAGGGACGCGGGCCTGGGACCAGCCTCCCGCCATATCCCCCATTTGCAACTTCTCCCTAGACGACTTGACGCTGCGCCGGCGGCCCCCCAAAGCCTGGAATGAGTCTGACCTGGACGTGGCGTACGAGAAGAAGCCTTCGCAGACAGCGAGCTATGAACGTGAGTGGTGGGAGGCCAGAGGAGCGGGGGAGGGGGGGGAGGGGGAAGGGAGGGCGGAGAGGTGTCCCCCAGACCCTAATGACTCCCGCCTTGCAGGCCTGGACGTCTTCTCGCGGCCTGCTTCGCCAGGCCTGCAGCTGTTACCCTGGAGAGAAAGCAGCCTGGACGGGCTGGGGGCCACCAGCAAGGTGAGAGGCTGCCGGGGAGGGGGCTGGTGGGCAGGGGCCAGGAATGAGGCTAGGACCAGCTCCCACTCCCGGCTGCAGCCCCCAGTTTCCGTGCCTTCCACCCTAAGCTCTTCCTTCTTCATCCTGGATTTCTGCCCCTCTCCCTGACCCTCTCTTTCCCTCACCCCCTCTGCCTTCCCTCCCCTTCTCTCCCTTCTGACCTTCTACCCTTACCTCCCTCCCCCTTCTGCCTCCTCCTTTATCATTCTTTGTCCCTAACTTCCTCCCACCTGAGCCCCTTCTTTCCTCCTTGCCTCTTTCTCCCCCAGGACAACCTCACCAGTGCCACTCTGCCCCGAAACTACAAGGTCTCCCCTCTGGCCAACGACCGGCGTTCCGATGTGGGCGGCTACCGCAGATCCCTGGGCTCCGCGGGGCCATCAGGCACTTTGCCCCGCAGCTGGCAGCCTGTTAGCCGCATCCCCATGCCTCCTTCCAGCCCCCAGCCCCGCAGTGCCCCGCGCCAGCGTCCCATCCCCCTCAGCATGATATTCAAGCTGCAGAATGCCTTTTGGGAGCACGGGGCCAGCAGGGCCATGCTCCCGGGCTCCCCCATCTTCTCCCGAGCACCCCCGCCTAAGCTGCCTCCCCAGCCCCAGGTGCCCCTTCAGCCCCAGCCTCTGCCCCAGCCCCAGCCCCAGCCTCTGCCCCAGCCCCAGCCCCAGCCCCAGCCCCAGCCTCAGCCCCAGCCTCAGCCCCCCGCCCCAGCCCCCCAACCTCCCCAACAAACTTGGGCCCCTGTGAGCGAAGGTGAGTCAACAGTGGGGGGGGCCAGAGGGCTGGTTAGAGGGAGGACACTTGGCTGGAGACCAGAACAGCTGGGGGAGACATCACAGCCAAACACCCGTTTCCGGACATTGTCCCTACAGAGAGCTAGGCTACAGGAGCTTGGGAATTTGCTCGGGAGCTAGGGACAGCACAGTGGTTAAGCATGGACCCTGGAATCTGACTGCCTGGCTCTGTGCTGTGTGACCTCGGGCAAGTCACTTAACCTCTCTGGACCTCAATTTCCTTGAGTGTAAAAGGTGATAGAGCCCATCTCACTCAGATATGGTATTAGATTATTTAATCCGTATAAAGTCATTAAAATAGGGCCTGATGTATAGGAAGTTCTCGATAGCTATTGTATTATAATCATTAACGTGTGTGTGTGTGTGTGTGTGTGTGTGTGTGTGTGTGTGTGTGACTAGCACAGAGCCTAGAGTGAAAGCGAAATGGGTTTAGAGCTCCTTTCCACCATGGACTTGCTGTATGACTCAGGATACATTAGCTAACCTATCCGAGCTTCTGTTTTGTCATCTGTGAAGACAGATTAATAGTCTCTACCTCGTAGATTTTGATGGGCGTTCAGTGGAGTAATGTGTGTATGGAGTGATCGTTACTATTTCTACCTGCTCTAGACGCTCTGATAGAGAGGGATCAGACCAAGAAGAGACCATCAAGCGCCAGGATTGAGTATTCTGCCTGAGAGGGTAGGCGAGGAAGGTCTTAGAATCTTCGAAAGTCAAATCTATCACGATGGCAGGGGCACACGATTCAGAAGTCAGAGAGCACTGAGTTCAAATCCCAAGCATGTGGCTTTGGGCAACTGACCACCCCCTCTGAGGCTCAGCTTCTCTTTCTGTAAATAAGAAGATGATAGTAATACCTACCTCACAAAGTAGTGGTGAGAATTCAGTAAGGCAGGCGCGGAAAGCACCAGGCGCGTGCTAAGCACTCGACACGTGGGAGATGTCACAATTGGATGGTATTCGCCGCTCATGGAAAGTAGCCCAGAGACAGCAAGGAACTGCCCCGGGGTCACACAGCAAATCAGATGCTGGCTGCAGGTCCTGGAGGTTGTGGGGAGGGGGTCTTGGGGTTCTCCCAGGGATTCACCCTCTGATGGGCTTCTTGTTCCTTCTAGGCTCTCCCAAACCTCCCCCTGAGCTGGAGCCAGAGCCGGACCTGGAAGGGCTGCTGACGCCAGTGCTGGAGGCCGGGGACGCAGATGAAGGCGCTGTAACTCGGCCCCTCAGCCCCACGAGGCTGCAGCCAGCACTGCCACCTGAGGCACAGTCGGTGCCCGAGCTAGAGGAGGTGGCCCGGGTGCTGGCAGAGATACCCCGGCCCCTCAAACGCAGGGGCTCCATGGAGCAGAGCCCAGCTGTGGCCCTGCCCCCCACCCACAAGAAACAATACCAGCAGATCATCAGCCGCCTCTTCCATCGCCACGGGGGGCCCGGGGGGCCCGGGGGGCCTGAGCCCGACCTGTCCCCCATCACTGAGGCGTCCGAGGCCAGGGCAGGGCCCCCTGCTCCTGCCCCACCAGCGCCCGTACCACCCCCGGCCCTGCCCCAGCTCAGCCCATCAGACCAGCTACAGAGCATGGTAAGTAACACAGGAGGAAACAGGGGTATGTTAGCACAGGGAAGCGCCCTTTCCCTTTTAGGGCAGAACCTGGACGTGGCACACATCACATCTGCCTCTTCCAACTGGCCAGGAACCCAGGTGCAAGGGAGGCTGGGAAATGTAGTCTTTAATCTAGGCGCGCCTGCGTTCTGATGACAGGGAGGACGTATACGGGGAGGCATTCGGAAGCCTTGGCCACACAGAGACTTTCTCTGCTCCTCTCCGATAACCTGCCCCCCCGAGGGCATCCCTTCGGGAATCTTGGGAGTCTTACAACCTGGAAATGAGTGTATCTTGGCACAACAGTGGGTCTATTCCGGGACCTGAAAAGCCTGCCTGAATCAAAGTATTCCCCGTTTCTCTCCCCGGTTGCTGCACAGGCTCATGTCTGCATTCTCTGGGGATCCGCTGTCTCCTCTCAGACCTCAGCAAGCCTGTGCCATGGCTAGAAATGCGCCCCCGCCCAAGACCCCAAATGACCTCTGAGTTCAAGCCCATGGTGTCCTCGGACGCCACTCAGAGCTTCTTTCATTCAAAACTGCAAGAGCAAGTCTCTGGTCCCTGAGGCTGTGGGTGTCGTGATTAAGTTCACCAGCTGCAGAGCTGGGCTGCCTGGGTTCAAATCCCAGCTCCACGGCATTTATCAGCTGTGCAACCTGAGGCAAGATACTTAGCCTCTCTGGACCTCAGTTTCTTCATCTGTAAAATGGCCGGGTCAGGGCGGGGGGGTGGGCGTGGAGAATAACCACAGGGTCGCTGTAAGGATTAAGCACGTAGTGCTTAGAATAGTGCCTGGCACTTAACTGGTAACTACTATTATCATTGTTAGCTTTTGACCGGGGGATGGATGGTCTCCTGCTGAATTTGGTCCAGTCCCTACATCTTGGCTTGGGGTGGGCGGGTGTAGTCACATAGAACAGTCCTGTTCTCTCAGTGTGGATGGACGGAGAGAGGGGAACGATTCCCGGAGAAGAAGCAGGGACCGGATAGACACCCCAAAATGCCTATTCCCAAGCCCCCCTGGGGGCGGAGCCAAGATTCAGGATCTTGAAATCAAGAATGGAAGAATGACAACGTCTTGAAATGACCTCATCATAGAATCACAAAGTCTTGGCCACAGAGAGACCTGAAAACTCACAGAATTCAAGAGTTAAATCTTGTTATCAGTCTCAGAACAGTGAAATTTCAGAACCCTCGGGCACTGAAGTTTTGAAGAACAGGATCTTAGAATTTAAGTCAGTAACACACCAGGAAATCACAGATTAGTGCACGAATACGCTGTAATACAGAATTCTATTTTTTTTTAAGATTTTATTATTTTATTTTATTTTTCATTCATTTTTTTGGTAATGTTTATTTATTTTAGAGAGACAGAGAGACACAGCATGAGCAGGGAAGGGGCAGAGAGAGAGAGGGAGACACAGGATCCGAAGCAGGCTCCAGGCTTTGAGCTGTCAGCAAAGAGCCCGACGCGGGGCTCGAACTCACGAACCGTGAGATCATGACCTGAGCCAAAGTCATGCGCTTAACCGACTGAGCCACCCAGGAGCCCCTTTTTATTTTATTTTATTTTATTTTATTTTATTTTATTTTATTTTATTTTATTATTTTATTTTATTTTTATTTTATTTTATTTTTTTTAATTTTTTTTTCAACGTTTTTTATTTATTTTTGGGACAGAGAGAGACAGAGCATGAACGGGGGAGGGGCAGAGAGAGAGGGAGACACAGAATCGGAAACAGGCTCCAGGCTCCGAGCCATCAGCCCAGAGCCCGACGCGGGGCTCGAACTCACGGACCGCGAGATCGTGACCTGGCTGAAGTCGGACGCTTAACCGACTACGCCACCCAGGCGCCCCTATTTTATTTTATTTTATTTTATTTTATTTTATTTTATTTTATTTTAAAGAGGGGGTAGGAAAGGGGCAGAGGGAGAGAGAGAATCTCAAGCAATCTCCACGCCCAACACAGAGCCTGATGTGGGATTCGAACCCACAACTCTGGGATCATGACGCTAGCTGAAATCAAGAGTCAGATGCTCAACCAACTGAGCCACCCAGGTGCCCCAAAGATTTTATTTTATTTTTTACATTTTTTAAATGTTTTATTTTTATTTTTGAGAGACAGAGTATGAACAGGGGAGGGGCAGAGAGAGAGGGAGACAGAATTGGAAGCAGGCTTCAGGCTCTGAGCTGTCAGCACTGGGCCCCACTTGGGGCTCGAATTCACAAACTGTGACATCATGACCTGAGCTGAAGTCGGACACTTAACTGAGCCACCCAGGCACTTCCAAAGATTTTATTTTTTTTAAGTAATCTCTACACCCAACATGGGGCTTGAACTCACAAACCCAAGATCAAGAGTTGCACGGTTTACACACTGAGCCAAGCAGGTGCCTCCAGAATTATATTTTAAGTGAACATTTTCCACTAGAAAGGAATACACAAACACCATACTAAGCAGGAGGAAATAGATAAAAGAATAAAGAGGCCAAAATCACAGCGGTCAGAGAGAACAAGGATTAACACTGAGTATCTCCTTCCAATCTTTTGGAAGAAATTCTAAACTTAAAATATTAAAGTTCCCAATCATAGAATCTTGGGAATGTGACATGCTGGGTCTTCAGCGATCTGAAATGGCACAGCTTAGCATTCCTGGACTCAACATTGGAAATCTGACCTATAGCTGCACATCAGAGAATTTTGGAAACCAGTGGCTCTTGGGATCTCCGAATTCCAGGATCTGGACATCATTGACATCAAAGACCAGAATCACAAATGCTATGTGCTCAGAATAAACGAATCTTGTAGGATACTTGAACTTGAACATCAAAAACAAGAAAGCAGAAGGAATAAGAGGATAAATATTCTAATTCCGAACATCCGGAATTAACACTGGGCAACCTGTTGTCCCGTGCGTTTCACAGCATGTATGTTTTATAAAAGAAATAAGACTGCGGGTGGGTTGACTATCTGGCTTCCACAATCAACAACTCCATGGTCTCCCAGCTTCCTCTCAGTTCTCAGGGCCCAGGATTCCATAATCACCAGATTCCCTGACAATTGTAGGGAACCAGAGGCTGTAGAACTGAGGGATCCTACCCCCGCCCCGCCCCCACCCCGCCCTCTGGACTCAGGCTCTGTACCTCCCTGTCCTCCAATCCCAGCCTTCACCTCTGTCTAGTTGGACGACCTGGGGCAGCTACCGTCGTCTATTTTCCCCTTTGAGTAACGGGTATATCAACAAACTCTCCCAAGTCACTGAAGCCCCCCTCCCTGTCCCCCAGGAGACGCGCTCGGTGCTGCGGAAGGCGGGCTCCCCGCGCAAGGTCCGCCGCGCCCGCCTCAACCCGCTTGTGCTCCTGCTGGACGCCGCGCTGACCGGGGAGCTGGACGTGGTGCAGCAGGCAGTGAAGGAGGTGAGTGTTGCCGAAGTGCAGGGCCGGCGGGGTGGAGGCTGGGGGACGCGGGACTGAGTCTCTGCGTCCCCCGTCCGCCCAGATGAACGACCCGAGCCAGCCCAACGAGGAGGGCATCACGGCTCTGCACAACGCCATCTGCGGCGCCAACTACCCCATCGTGGACTTCCTCATCGCGGCTGGGGCCAACGTCAACTCCCCTGACAGCCACGGCTGGTGAGCCCAGACCCGCACGGGGCGGGAGGGGGGCAGGACGTCGCTGCGGGTTAACGCACCTGCAGGGGGCGGGGGGCGCGTGCACGGCCTCTCACGCACGCCTCCCCACCTAGGACACCTTTGCACTGCGCTGCGTCCTGCAACGACACCGCGATCTGCACGGCGCTGGTGCAGCACGGCGCAGCAATCTTCGCCACCACGCTCAGCGACGGCGCCACGGCGATCGAGAAGTGCGACCCCTACCGCGAGGGTTACGCCGATTGCGCCACTTACCTGGCAGGTGCGAGGCAGCGCTGGGACGCCTCGGTGGGACGAAGGGGGTCGTGGGGACTGGGCCACGCAGCTAGCAGTCGGGGAGGGGAAGAAGGCAGGCCGCCAATCACAGGAGAGAAGACGTGGGGGCTGCACCAATCAAGTGGCAGGATCGCAGCAGAAGGGCAGTGGGACGGACCCCCAGGGGTGGGGTGGAGGACAGGGCCTCCCACCGGGCAGGTGCAAGCTGGGTGTGTGGGGTGAGCAGACTGCGCCAACCTCGAGGGATGCGGGGACATGGGCACTCTGCCATGCAGGCTGGACCCCTGTGCGGATATGAGCGGTCTTGCAAATGGCACTGCTCACCTGCTTTCTCGCGTGCGGGCGTGGGCGGTTGGACGTTCCAACTATGCCATCTGCCTGGCATAGGGCTGAGCAGGTGAGCTGTGCTGCCAGTGGGAGATACAGTGCCACACAGCTGGCAGGTGAGCAAGCCATGGCTTCTGGGGAGGGGCTTGGGGACTCTTCCGCGTGTAGTGAGACATGAGGCTTACCTCACGAGAGGGGCCACATCATCTAACCAGGTGACGGGAGGAAGTAGGCAGCAATGGCATGGGGGTGTGAATAGCCTCTGTATTGCACACCCGGGCAAACTGTATCATAGGGTGGGGTTGGGGACATCACAGAGTCGGCGTCAGGTAGGCTCTAGGACCTGGGGGTGGGACAGTACTTTTGAGAGGTGAGCCTCTACACGACAGCCTGCTGTCTGTGCCACCCGGCGGCAGAAAGTGGACAGGGGCCACGGGGCTTATGGTGAGCAAGGGCAGACGGGGAGTGCCCTGTCGTCGGGCCATTACACCTTTGTGCAGGTAGGTGGAGCCTATGAGATGTGAAGACCGTAGGCTCCGCCCGGGAGAGTTCGGGAGGGGAGGAGAAACTGGAACACAGTGGACTGAACCACTGGAGAGAGGGGGCATGCTGGGCTGTACCATTGGGAAAGGGGGTTAAATTCTTGAGGGAAATTGTACCCCTTGGGGGGGGGGCAGAGGCGGGGGCGGGTGGGCTGTACCCTCGGGAGAAGTTATCGCATCCTCTTTGGAGACTTTGCCCCTCGGGGAGGGGGAAGCCATGTGGACTCGCCATCTGGAAAGGGGGAGATGGGACCACTTAAGGGGGAGGAAGGGAAAGGCTGTACCATCGGAAGGAGGGGTTGAGAAGAGAGACTGTAAACTTAAGTAGGGGAGGGGGGTGGTGCACGGACGACTGTACCTCTGGGAGGGACTTAACGATGTACGGGAGGGGTGGGGACCACTGATCTTGCCTTGGGGTTGGACACCCAGTTGGATGCACCCCGATGTTCTCGAATTTTAGAGACTGCGGGGCCCTGGCGGCCGACTCCAGCTCAGGCGCCCGGCTCTAGGCGGGGAGACACAGCTTTGCAGGTGGCTCATCCCTCAGCTGGGGCGGCGCCAAATCCCAGGGACTTTCCCTGTCCTCGGCGTGTCTCGTGTCCCTGAGTGTCCTTGCCCCCCCCCTCCCCCCCTCCCCCGTGCGCTCACGATCCCTGCCGTTTTATGTTTCAGACGTGGAGCAGAGTATGGGGCTGCTGCACAACGGCGTCGTGTACGCCCTCTGGGACTACAGCGCCGAGTTCGGGGACGAGCTGTCCTTCCGGGAGGGCGAGTCTGTCACCGTGCTGCGCAGGGACGGGCCAGAGGAGACAGACTGGTGGTGGGCCTTGCTGCATGGCCAGGAGGGCTACGTACCTCGTAACTACTTCGGGGTGAGCCGGGAAGAGAGGTTGTGGGGGCCTCCTGGGGCTATTTGGGGGAAAGGGGTGATTACACGGGAAAAAGAGGGGCAAGAGGGACAGTCCATTATACCGGGGCGGGGGGGTGGGCGGCGAGGGAGGTCAGAAGAACCCATTAGGGTTCGTGGGGAGACGAGGAAAAGCCCATTATAGTAACGCGAGAGGTAAAGAAAAGCCCCCTCCTCACGGCCTTTCGTGGGGGAACTCCCCAGCGCTGCCTTAGTAGCTTGAGCAGAACTCAATCAAATATTTTTATTATCATCCCTAATAATATTACTGGGAGGTAAGGAAGCATTTTTTGTTTTTCAGTTTTAATGTTTATTTATTTGTTTTGAGAGAGAGCGCAGGGGAGGGGCAGAGAGAGAGGGAGAGCGAGAGACTCCCAAGCCGGATTGCACTCTCACCAAGAGTCGGGTGCCCAACCAACTGAGCCACCCAGGCGCCCCAAGGAAGAATGTATTTTAGCCAAGGGAAGGGGTGAAAAATACCCTGTTAGTAACGGGGGATGTTACAGACGCGTATGTTACTGGCCTGGGGGCGGGGCAGGTTTCCCTACGCCGCACTGGGCAGGGAGAGAAGACTCCATTAGTAAAACTATGGTAGGGTTGCGGGAGGTTCTAGTCAAGGGAGGAGACCAGGAAGATCCCATTATATTCCCAGGGGAGAAGATTCCTTTAATTGGGGGACAGGTGGAGGCGGGTCCCAACCAGACCCCATGGGGGCAGTAGGTGTTTCCTTCGTGGCCGTATGGAAAACTCCATTCCATTTCATCACCTGGGCGGCTGACCTAAGGCATCATCTGGTGCTTGGTCGTGACAGGGACCTCGGGGATTCTGAGGTGGTTTGGGAGATGCCGGAGTCCTCGGAAGGGAGGGGAGGGTGGAGACGGCCCACCTGTTTCGGGGGCGGGTGACTCCATTAAGTTTGGGGGTGGGACGAGGGAGTGAGAGTTCCTGGTGTCTAAAGATCCTGTCTTCCCTCAGCTCTTCCCCAGGGTGAAGACCCAGAGGAATAAGGTCTAGCTGGAGAGGAGGACGTTTCCAGGGGAGACAGGAGGAAGCGACCCTGCCTTTGCTCCAGACCTGTCCCTCAGTAACTGCTGCCTCTCCTTGGGCCCCAAGCCCTACAGGGGTGGGGTCCTCACCTCCGGCTCTCTGCTTCCCCGGAAGCCCAGGGGAGAAGGAGAACCTCAGCCTAGAAACTGTCATAGCCGTGGGAGGTCACGATGGGGCTGGGAATCATTGGAGGCAAGAGACACCCCCCTCCCCTCCATTTGTCAAATCAGATTCCGTCCCAAGTGCCTCCTATTCCTGCTGCCACCCCCTCCCACCCCCTCGACACAAGCCAACACCCCAGCCTAGGAGAGCCTGCGATGTGTCGCCTCCACTGGATTTCCCTGGGAGTCACCTCTGCCCCCACCTCCCCAGGGCTAGGAGAGACACCCTGGTCTCTACCCGGACCCCTGCCACCGCCTCTCCCCAGTCAAGTGCCTTCACGCAGTGCTGGTTTTATAACCAGATGGGGAAGTTTTTCCTTATAAATAAAGGTAGTTTGCACAGGAATTGGCTCCTCTCTCTTCGGATCCCCTTCTGACTTAATAAGAGCTCATCATTGTTACTGTGTTTTCACACCAGTATTCAGGTAGCCCCTTTCTAAGGGATTTCTCCCTCCTGTAAATCTAATCCTTCCTCCTCCAAGCACCCCTGCGTCTTTTGTCTGTTTTCTTTGGTGGGGGGCGGGGGCCTTTTTGGTGTTTGGGGGTTTTGTTTGTTTTGGTAGTGTCTTGCTCTTTCATATTTTGGATTCTTCCTTTATGTCTTTAACCATTTTAAGCTTAGTTATTTTATAATGTATGTTTGATAATGCTATCATCTGAAGTTTGGAGCCATCTAGTTCTAGAATTTGCTGGGTCCCGCTTTGGATTCTGTGTCTCCCTCCCTCTCTGTCCCTCCTCCGCTCATGCTCTATCTCCTTTTCTCCCTCTTAAAAATAAATAAACATGAAAAAATAAATAAATTTTAAAAAAGGGGTGCCTGGGTGGCTCAGTCGGTTAAGCATCCAACTTCGGCTCAGGTCATGATCTCACGGTTCGTGGGTTCCAGCCCCACCTTGGGCTCTGTGCTGACAGCTCAGAGTCTGGAGCCTGCTTCGGATTCTGTGTCTCCCTCTCTCTCTGCCCCTCCCCTGCTTGCATTCTGTCTCTCTCTGTCTCTCAAAAATGAATAAACGTTAAAAAGTGTTTTTAATTAAATAAAAATTAAGGATTGCTTCTCAGTCACACTGGCCACTTTTCTCGTGCTCAGTAGCCGTGCGTGGCTGGTGCCTACCATTTTGGGCAGTGCAGATGGAGAACATTTTCATTATCCCAGAAAGTTCTCTCGGATACAGCTGATACACAGCATTTCTAGAAGCTCCATGGTGCCTCTTTGCAGTTAACCACAGTTGGGACTTTTATCACTACTGATTAGTTTTCGTGAATATACTTTAAAAATCAAACTGTACTGGGGCACCTATCTGACCCCAGTCTTGGTCTTGGGGTTGTGAGTTTGAGCTCCATGTTGGGTATAGAGATTACTGAAAAAAGAAATCAAACTGTACTAAAATATGAAAAAAAACCCAGTCCTATGTACTATCTTTCCCCACTCCCCTCTGCTCGCCAGAGGCAACCACTTTCAACGACTTTACCAGTTTCTTCTAGTATTTTCTTCCATGTTTCTAAATATGCTGACACTGCTATTTCGTGATAGCCAATTTTAGACATTCTCTACTGACTTCCTACTACAGTAGGTGAGGCTTGAGCTCGTGCTGACCCAGTTTCCCTCTCCCAACGAAATCATGTCATAATTTTTATATCAATGTTTTTTACAATATGATATGTAAATGTTTTCATTGCAGAGCCATGTAATATACTAGCATTTTCTTTCTCAAACTTTAAAATTGAGAATTAAGAATTACCTTAATTTTAGATGCACCTATATATACTTAATATTTTTCTTTTTCTTTCTAAAAAAATGTTTATTTATTTTGAGGGGGGAGGGGCAGAGAGAGGGAGAGAGAGAATCCTAAACAGGCTCCATGCTGTCAGTATAGAGCCTGTCATGGGGCTTGAACTCATGAACCATGAGATCATGACCTGAGCCAAAATCAACAGTCAGAGGGTTAACGACTGAGAGCCACCCAGGCGACCCTGCAGTCCTCTTTTAATATAATCTGGACTTGCTGCTCTCCAGGCCTGTGCTAAGCTATCCTGGGATTTCCCCGAGTTGGACACTATTTCCTGGATTCCAGGTCTTTGTCTTTTTTCGTTGACTCTTCATTTCGGTGGAGCACATCCTCCAATTGTTCCCTTAAAAGAGTGAAGAAGAGGTAAATATTTTTGGGTTCTTACAAAACTAAACATGTCTTCATTCTATCCTCCCACATTATTATAGTTTGGCTGGGTATAAAATTCTAGGTTGGAAATACATGTATCCTTTTCCATTCAAATCTGTATGCACCCTGAGTTGGAATGCAATTTTAGATAACAAGGGAAAACTGTTTTTCCCCTCAGATTTGTTTGCATTCTCCCTTTCCTTTGAACTTATATTTGACTTTTTATTTTTTTTTGCTAGCTTTTTTTTTCTTCTTTTTTTCTGAGAGCTTTTGTGATCTTCCCTCTTTCTCTGGTTCTAAAAATTCACTAAGATATGCCTTACTGTAGTCTTTATTCATTAATCATTCTGACCTTAAGTCTGTTCTTTCAATCTGGAGATTGAACACCCTTTGGTTCTGAGACATTTTCTTTGTACATTTTTTGTGCTGATTTCTTCCCCTTCATTTGCTTGCTCTTTTTCTGGAATCTTCATTATTATGGATGTTCAATCTTCTGAGTTGAGCCTTCAATTTTCTTATATTTTCACTACTATTTTCCAGCCCTTTGTCAATTTTCCCTTTCTAGGGGATTTCCCTGACTTTACTTCTAATCCTTCTCTTCAAATTTATATTTCATCTAGAATTTTTTTTAAGATTTTATTTTTAAGTAATCTCTACACCCAATGTGGGGCTCAAACTCATGACCCTGAAATGAAGAGTCATACACTGGGGCGCCTGGGTGGCTCAGTTCATTGAGTGTCCTACTAAGGCTCGGGTCATGATCTCACAGTTTGTGAGTTCGAGCCCTACATCAGGCTCTGTGCTGACAGCTCAGAGTCTGGAGCGTGCTTCGGATTCTGTGTCTCCCTCTCTCTCTTCCCCTCCCCCACTCATGCTCTGTCTCTCTCTCCTTCAAAAATAAATAAACATTGGGGCGCCTGGGTGGCTCAGTCGGTTAAGTGTCCGACTTCAGCTCAGGTCACGATCTCGAGGTCTGTGAGTTTGAGCCCCGTGTCGGGCTCTGGGCTGATGGCTCAGAGCCTGGAGCCTGCTTCCGATTCTGTGTCTCCCTCTCTCTCTGCCCCTCCCCCGTTCATGCGCTGTCTCTCTCTGTCTCAAAAATAAATAAACGTTAATTTAAAAAAATTTTAAAAATGCATTAAAAAAATAACTAAACATTAAAAAAAAAAAAAGAGTCATACACACCATTGACTGAGCCAGGCAGGCACCCCTATAATTTTGAATTCCCAAGAACCTTTCTTGTTATTTAATTATTAATTCTTCATAGCCTCCAGCTCTTTATAAATGTGATAGTTTCCATTATCTTGCTAAGTATTTCACAAAGCGTTTAGTTATAGATGTTTTGTGTTTCTTTTGTCGCTTTCTTGTTATTATTATTATTTTTTTCTGTATGATGTTTGTTTCTTCTGGGCTTCTTTATATTGTGTGGGCTTCTTTTAAAAAAATTTTTTTTTAATGTTTATTATTTATTTTTGAGAGAGAGAGAGAGAGAGAGACAGCGTGCAAGCAGTGGAGAGGCAGAGAAAGAGGGAGACACAGAATCTGAAGCAGGCTCCAGGCTCTGAGCTGTCGGCACAGCCGAAGTCGGATGCTTAACCCACTGAGCCACCCAGGCACCCCTTGTGTGGGCTTCTTTATTCAGTCTGACCTCTCTTTTTCACAACAGAGGTATGTTAGTCTCCTATGACTGCTGTAACAAATTACCACAAGCTTACATAACACACATTTATTATCTTATAATTCTGGGGGGGTCAGAAGTCTGAAATGGGGACCCGAGGGGGCGACCAAGTCGATTTAGGCTGCTCCCCTTGGGCTCGGAATGGCTGCCACCACCTCCAACCAGTCGCAGGGCATCCTGCAGCTGCTACAGACCGGGAAGGGGGCCACTGAGAAGGTGTCTGAGGCCCACAGGTGAAAGAACCAGAGGCGGAAGCTGGCCAAAGAAGGTCGGCTGAAATTGAACAATACCATCTGTGCAGAGAGGAGTTCAAGGCCAAGAAAGCTGCTGCTCTGGAATCCCACCGCAGGTGCAGCACTGGAGGGGAGAAGGAGATGCAGGAGAGATGACCATCCTCCAGACCTACTTCTAGCTGAATAGGGATGAAATCCTGGACAACCTCTCAGCCTTTGTCTGTGACATCTGGCCAGAAATCCATGAAGACGACTGCATAAATGGACAGGGGAGGAAGGAGCAATTCTGCCTGTGGATTGGCCTTTTGTTTTATTTTATTTTATTTTATTTTATTTTATTTTATTTTATTTATTATTATTTTAGACAGAGGAAGCAAGTGGGGAAGAGGGGAAGAGAGAGGGAGAGAAAGAGAATCCCAAGCAGGCTCCATGCTCAGTGCAGAGTCCAACACGGGGCTCGATCCCACGACCCTGGGATTGTGACCTGAGCCAAAATCAGAAGTCAGGCACTCATCTGAGCCACCCAGGCACCCCGATTGACATTTTAGATGCCTTCACGGAATATGGAGCTTCAGCAAAGCTTGAGTTACATTCTTGCGGAAAGGTATTGGATGATTTCTGGGTATAATACAGTAGGTCCCTTCACTTTTAGGAGAATAGCAAATCTAGCTTCTTTGTACAAACTTAGAGCTTATCCAAAGATTTTCTCCTTTAACCTTATATCTCTTAGAAATGTAATGTGTTTACACTGTTTTTTCTATGCTCGAACAACATATATATTAATACTTTTTCTTTCTTAGATGTAGTAAAAAGCCATTTTTTAAAGAAAGAAAGGGAAGGGCGCCTGGGTGGCTCAGTTGGTTAAGCGTCCGACTTCGGCTCAGGTCAAGATCTCACAGTTCATGGATTCGAGCCCTGTGTCGGGTTCTGTGCTGACAGCTCGGAGCCTGCTTTGGATTCTGTGTCTCCGTCTCTCTGCCCCTCCCCCACTCACGCTCTGTCTCTGTCTCTCTCAAAAATAAACATTAAAAATTTTTTGAAGTTGCCCATAATAAACAGTTACAAAATGACCGTGATATTAGAGCCGATATTCTAGTGGAAGAGACAGACAATAAATAGAATACTAAGCAGAAAAATATCTCAG
Source organism: Panthera leo (assembly GCF_018350215.1). NCBI lineage: Eukaryota > Metazoa > Chordata > Mammalia > Carnivora > Felidae > Panthera > Panthera leo. The sequence continues at coordinate 11,375,303 of NC_056693.1, forward strand.
ACACTGATCACCGTTATGGAAAAAAAACTGAATCAGGAGAGGCGGATATATTGCACCTGCTTGAGTGCTATATTCATTTCCTGTGGCTGCCTGCAACAACTCAGTGGCTTAAAACAACACACATTTATTTTCTTACAGTTCTGGAGGTGGGAAGCCCAAACAAAAATCAGTTTCACTGACTGAAATCAACCATTGGCAGGGCTGTGTTCCCTGAGGCTCTGTGGGAGAATCAGTTTCCTTGCCTCTTTCAGCTTCTGGAGCTGTGTTCCTTGTTTTCTTTGGCTCTGCCCCTTTCCTCCTGCAGTGTAGCCTACGTTCTGTGTTACATTGTCTCTGTTTCTGTCCTGCTGTTGGATCTCCTTCTTGTAAGGACATTTGTGATTATACTTGGGGCACACCTCGGTATCTCAAGTGCCTTAACTTCATCACACTTGCAAAGTGTGTTGAACCCAGAGATCAAGGGCTCGGAGGTCTTTGCAGACCATTTTCCAGCCTATCCAGGGAGTGTTGCAATTTAAGTTTTATTTTTTAACTTATTTTAGAGAGAGAGAGAGAGAGAGACAGCATGGGAGGGGCAGAGAGAGAGGGAAAGGGAGAATACCAAGTGGGCTCCACACTGGCAGTGTGGAGCCCAACATGGGGCTCAAATCCAGGAACCATGAGATCAACCTGATGCTGATCAAGAGTGAGATGCTTGGGGCGCCCGGGTGGCTCAGTTGGTTAGGCGTCCGACTTCAGCCCAGGTCATGATCTCACAGTTTGTGAGTTCGAGCCCTGCGTCTGGCTCTGTGCTGACAGCACGGAGCCTGGAGCCTGCTTCAGATTCTGTGTCTCCCTCTCACTCTGCCCCTCCCCTGCTCATGCTCTGTCTCTTTCTACCTCAAAAATAAATAAAACATTAAAAAAAAAAATCTTTAAAAAAAGAGTGAGATGCTTAACCAACAGAGCCACCCAGGTGCCCCGGGAGTATTGCAGTTTAAATCGATGAAAGGAGCTTTATGGAAGGTTTGAGGGAGAGGAGGGAGGGAGCCACACAGAGATCTGGGGGGAGAGCCTTCCAGACAGAGGGAGCAGTGACCATCATCATAATCTCAGTTTCATCATATTCTTGCGTGGCTCGGTTGGTTAAGTGTCCCTCTCTGATTTCAGCTCAGGTCATGATCTCACGGTTCATGGGTTCAAGCCTGCTTGGGATTCTCTTACTCTCTCTCTGCCTCTCCCCCATTTGCGCTCTCTCTCTCTCTCTCTCTCTCAAAATAAATAAATAAATAAATAAACATTAAAAAAAGAGGTATTTTATTAAAAAAATAAGATGTCCTTCCTCCTTTCCCCCCACTTGAATAAAGTAACCAGGGATAGGATGGGGGAGGCCAGAGATGGGGTCTGACCCAGTTGTTGGGGTGGGGGGGGGTCAGGGAGAGCTTCCTGGAGGAGGGGTTGTCTCTGAGACCTGGAGGTGGGTTGAGGAATAGGAATGAGCAAGGGTAGGGTGGGGGAGATGGCATTGTAGGCAGAGGACATCGCTGGAGACAAATAGGAAGCAGGGGAGTAAGCAGCGAGATGGGGCTAGTTACTGCATGGAAAGGCACAAGCCTCTCGGAAATGGAAATGGCAGGTGATGAGGGAGGTGGGGCAAGCTGAGGGCAAAATACAGGCTGGCACCCCCCCCTCCCCAGGTGGAAAATGTGTGATATTCCCCAGACCTCCTGGCTCCCCATGAACAAAGGAAAGGGGTTTAAGTGCTTGCCACGGTGATTGTGGGGAACTAAGGCAAATGAAAACTTAAATTCCCTTGCTACCTCCAGCCCATTGGCACGTCCTTGAAACCGACAGAGTGACCTCCCTCCAGGAGTTCAGCTGCCTGGATGATGACACTTTGCTGGGGGCAAAAGGGAATCTTGGCTTAACATTATCCTGACCCCCCAGGATCCTGTAAATGTATTTCTTTTATCTCAACTGCCCCCAAAATATGCTGGCAATCCTACTCCAAGTTTATGCCCCCCCCCATATACATCGGAAGGGTCTCATGACTGAGTTTTGTTGTTGTTGTTGTTGTTGTTTCTTACAAAAGGTAATAAATGGCGTTTCCCTAGCAACAGCTAGCCCCTCAAGGTCCCGGAAACCTTGCTTCCAGGATTCCTTTAGAGATGTACTATCCCTGACCCCCTCCCCAACCTGAGGGTAAATAATGAGTTACCCCTCACTTCACGACCCCAGTGCAGCTCTTCCTGCCCACGGGCCTTGTCCCGGTGCTTTAATAAAATCCCCTTTTTGCACCAAAGACGTCTTTAAGGATTCTTTCTTGGCTGTCACACACTTAACCGACTGAGCCACCCAGGCACCCCGCTTCCCCAGCCTTAGCCACTGACTGGCTCTGTTTGCCAGTCTCAAGGCACCCCCACGTGACGTATGGGTTCAGAACGCAAATTTGACCGTTTTCCTCCCCGCTGCTTATTTACTCCTTCCACAAATGTTTATTGATGCCCTACTTTGTGCCAGGCACAGTAGCAAGGACTGCAGTATGGGAGTGAACAAAATGGACAAAAATCCCTGTCCTTATGGATCTGACCTAAACAAAATAAATAAGTCAAATATTTAGCATGTCGGGTGGTTAGATGGGCTCCGAAGAAAAATAAAGCAGGAAAGGCAGATATGGTGGGTAGTGTGTGAGGTGTGTGTGTGTGTGTGTGTGTGTGTGTGTAAGGGGTTAAGTTTAATTTGGTGCCACCGAGAGCAAGGACCTGAAGAATGTGAGGACGTCCAGACATATGGACGTCAGGGGAAAGAACATTCCAGGCAGAGGAAAGAGCAGGTGCAAAGGCCCTAAGGTGGGATGTGCCTGGAGTGTTCTGGAAACAGCAAGGAGGATAATGTGGCTGAAATAGAATGAGCTAGGTGGGAGAGGAGGGAATTAGAGAGGGAAGGTGGGTTGGTGTGGGGGTGATGGGGGGGTACAATCGTTACAGTTCTGTAGGCTGCTATCAAGATGTTTGGTCTGGCCCTGCCCACTCCCTCCAGCTACAATCTCTCTACTCTCTCTCTTTGCTTCTCTCCTTCCAGCACGCAAGCTTCCTGTGCTTCCTTCTGGCCACAGAGATTTTGTGTACAATATTCCCTCTGGCTGGAACACCAATACCGTTTCCACTTCTCTCATGTATCCCCTTTGGTACTTTCTCGTACTTCCTGTCTCTATTCAAACCTCATTTCCTCCACAAAGGCTTTTCTGACCACTCCGCACCCCGTTGTCAACAGCCCATTTTCTGTATGTAGCCCCTATGGTTTCCAGAATTTTTCCATCACAGCACTTGTCATACTTGTAACCATATATTCACTTGTAGGTTTAATCTTTGTTCTTTGAGGACAGGAACAGGGGCTGTCTTGGCCACCTTTGTGTTTCCAGGCCCTAGCAGAGTAGAGGCCCCATTTCTATTTGTTGAATAATCACATAAAAGCTGCTAGCATTTACTGAATGCTTAGTATGAGCTAAACCCAGTTTTAACTGCCTTATGTGGGTTTATTTAAGCATCATCTACACTGTAGATAATCTAATTGTTCCTACTTTGCAGGTGAGAAGTTAATTTGACCAAGGTCACACAGCTAATAGACAGTGGAGCCAGGATTTGGCCCCGGGCACTCTGATTCCAGAGTCCACACCTTAGCCGACAAGCCACAGTGCCTTTGCATTACTGCCTGATGGCAAACAGTAGGCGGTCACTAAATGGGAGGAGTTATTTCTCCCCAGAAAAATCTACGGCACAGCAGGGATTTTATAGATGCATGTTTGTCTCGTGCGGCGAAGACATTCCTTAATCGTGGGGTCTGTAGGGGTCCCCAATTTTCCTGTCATTTCCTTTCCACTATTTGCTAGATGAACTACGTAGATGCAGAGAGACCAAACAGTAATGAATGGGAGGGATCGACTATCTCGGTTCTCTCCCTTCAAGTTTTGTTCTTGGCACTCTGCGATCCTCAGCGACGCCTCCGACACCTCCTCTCCCCGGGTCCGCCCCCCTCCCCCCCGCATCGCAGTGCGCACGCGCATTATCCCCCGCCCCAGTAGAGTGACGGGCGGCTTCAGCCAATGGCGTCGTGAGAAAGGCGGAGCGGCACCTCGTGGACGCCCCACGCATCCCGGTCTCTGAATATTTATGAGGGAGGCGGGCCAACGCCGCTTCTCGCCGAGGCCGGCGCCATGAAGTGAGAGCGGGGTCGGGGTTCGCTGCTCGCCGGGGTCTAAAAGATGGGGGGGGACCAGTGGGTGCGCCCGGGGCCCGGGCGGGGCGCGGGGGTGCGGGAGGAGTGGGGTGAAGTTAGCCGCGGGGCCCCACGGGGCGGTAACGAGGACGGTCAGCGAGGCGATGCCGAAGGGACCCGCGGGTCCTGGGGAAGCGGGGGATGCTCGGGGGGACCGGCTCCCGGCAGGTAACTCCTCTCGGCCGGACGACAGGGGAGTGCGGGGGCTGGAGAGGGGCCCAGGGGGCGGGGGACTGACCCTGCCCCCCACCCCCCGCCGCCAGGCTCAACGTGGACGGGCTGCTGGTCTACTTCCCCTACGACTACATCTACCCGGAGCAGTTCTCTTACATGCTGGAGCTCAAACGCACACTGGACGCCAAGGTGGGGGGGCCCGGCCCTCCGCTTCCCACCTGACAAGTGGGACGGCCACGCGTGCCTCTAAGACTGAACTTTCTGGACGTCTAGGTTTTAGGAATCTGAGGTCCTTGGGAGGCCAGCGCTCCCCAAACTCCTGGCATCTAAAATAATAGTTCATAAAAGCAGCACCTAACATTTATCAGAGGCTGCTGCGCTGCTTTAGAGCCGGCTCTCGGGTGGGAAGCCTGGACCCACAGCCGTGTGCAGTTGGGTGAATCACTTAATCTCCCTGTTGCGCGCTTTTCACGTGTGTGAAACGGGCTTAGTTAAGACTGCCTACTCTCAGAGGTTAGTGTGCAGGTTGTTAGGAGTTAATTCGGTAAGTGAGGCAACAGTTCTTAACTGGGGATGATTTTGACCACCCGAGGCAGTGTCCGGAGACATTCCTGGTTGTCCTACTAGCGGAGGGGGGCGGGTGCTACCGGCATCTAGCAGGTAGAGGCCATGGACTCTGCTAACCATCCTGTAGTGCGTAGGACAGGCCCCCTCACCCCACAGCCAAGTAGTATCTGACCCGCAAATGTCCAGAGAGCCTAGGTTGAGAGATTCTGATGGAAGACCCTTAGAAGCAGTGCCAAGGGCTCCTGGGTGGCTCAGTTGGTTGAACTTTCCACTTTGGCTCAGGTCGTGATCTCCGGACTCCCGATTTCTGACCCCGCATCTGCTCACGACTATCAGCATGGAGCCTGCTTTGGATCCTCTGTCCCCCTTTCTATCAGCCCCTTTCCCCCTTTGTGCGAGCACGCGCGCGCTCGTTCTCTGTCTCTCTCTCAAAAATAAACGTTAAAAAAAAAAAAAAGCGTCAGGCACAGGGTAAGTGCTGTAAAAGGGTTTGCTAAATTAAAAGGCAGGTCGCTACCTGTCAGTTACCATGCTAAATGTATAACCCTCAGTTTCTCATTAGTCCTCACAGTAATTCTGTAAGGAAGTGCTTAGTAGGCCCATTTTATTTATTTACTTATTTTTAAAAAAATTTATTTGCTTTTTAAAGTAATCTCTATACCCAGTGTGGGGCTCAAACTCACAACCCCGAGATCAAGAGTCTCATGCTCTTCTGACTGAGCCAGCCAGGCGCCCTTGGCCTGTTTTAGAGATGAGAATACCAAGGTCAGATGGGTGAAGGCACTTGCTATGACCACTCAACAACAAAGAGGTGGCCAAAGTGGGGTTCAAACCCACTGTCCCTGGGGCCTAGACTTTTAACTGCTGTTGTCCCTCTTATTTCAAGATGGTGGCATTCTGGGGGCAGTCCCCAGAGTTTGTGTCCCTGAAGTTCTGTCTCTCTCCACATGCAGGGTCATGGAGTCCTGGAGATGCCCTCAGGCACTGGGAAGACCGTGTCCCTGTTGGCCCTGATCATGGCATACCAGAGGGTAAGTGACCCCTGGGCCCGTGGAGGGGGAGGCAGAGGGAAGGGATCCAGCAGGGGCTGAGCCCGTTGTCATCGGCAGGCATATCCACTGGAGGTGACTAAACTCATCTACTGCTCGAGGACTGTGCCTGAGATTGAGAAGGTGAGCCAGGGCCAATCCCCGGCCAAGGCCAAGTTCTGTAGGACTTGTTGGTCCCTCTGGTGGTTGCTCCTGTAGCTGGGGGGTGTTTGAGAAGCTCCTGTAGCTGGAGGGTGTTTGAGAAGCTGGGGGAGGGGCGGGGCCAGGCTGGGCAGGGACTTGTGCCGGAGTCCTCCCTCCCTCCTCCACGGGAACAGGTGATCGAAGAGCTTCGAAAGTTGCTCCATTTCTATGAGAAGCAGGAGGGTGAGAAGCTGCCGTTTTTGGGGCTGGCTCTGAGCTCCCGGAAGAACCTGTGCATTCATCCCGAGGTGAGTGCCCTTTTCTCCCCTTTCCCCACACCTCAGGGTTGGGGAGACTGCCATCCAACCAGGAATCCTAGAGCCCTAGACCATACCTCTCAGGGTGATAGGCAGGGACCACACGCAGAATTCCCTCCTCACTCGTCAAATTCTGAGTCCTCATTCGAGGCCCAAACGCACATCCTCCCTAGCCTGAGAGAGGTTAAAAAGGCACTTCCTGGAATCCAGCAGGCCTGGTTTCCTGGCTCTGAAACTTAATAGTCCTGTATTCTCGGATAGGTGGTTTCTACAGTCAGACTTCAGTCTCCCTTTCTGTAAAATGGGGGTGATTAGTTACCTGCTTCATATAGCTGTTAATAAGATTGGGCAAGGGGGTAGGGGGGTGGGTGAAGTGGGCGAAGGGGGTCAGAATGTACAAACTTCCAGTTATAAAACACATAGGTCACGGGGTTGTAACGTATAGCATGTTGACTGCAGTAAATAATACTGTATCATATATTTGAAGGTTGCCGAGAGAGTAGATCTTAAAAATTCTCATCGTAAGAAAAAACTGTGGGGTGCCTGGCTGGGTCGCTCAGTGTAGCATGCGACTCTTGATCTCCGGGGTCGTAAGTTTCAAGCCCCGCATTGGGCATAGAGCTTCCTTTAAAAAAAAAAAAAAAAAAGAGGGGCGCCTGGGTGGCGCAGTCGGTTAAGCGTCCGACTTCAGCCAGGTCACGATCTCGCGGTCTGTGAGTTCGAGCCCCGCGTCAGGCTCTGGGCTGACGGCTCGGAGCCTGGAGCCTGTTTCCGATTCTGTGTCTCCCTCTCTCTCTGCCCCTCCCCCGTTCATGCTCTGTCTCTCCCTGTCCCCAAAAAAAAAAAAAAAAAAAAAAAAGTTGAAAAAAAGAAAAAGAAAAGAATTGTAACTATGTGGTGACAGATATTAGCTGACTTATCGTGGTGGTCATTTTGCAGTATATACAGGCATCGAGTCCTTACGTTGTACAGCCTGAAACTAACATAGTGTTGTATGTCCATTATATCTCAATAATTAAAAAAAAAAAGATTAAGGGGTGCCTGGGTGGTTCAGTCAGTTAAACTCAGGTTATGATCTCACAGTTCGTGGGTTCGAGCCCCGCGTCGGGCTTTGTGCTGACAGCTCAGAGCCTGGAGCCTGATTCAGATTCTGTGTCTCCCTTTCTGCCCCTCCCCTGCTGGCACTGTGTCTCTGAAAAATGAATAAATGTTATACATAAATAACTGACCGAGCGAGGTAATGTACGTATAGCCCTTAGCATGTGCAAAAATCTAAAACATGACAAGTGACCATGCTATTTATACAATAATCTGTGACACGTAGAATATTACTTATTGTTAAGTTACGTTTCAAAACCATCGGGGCTCACGCCCAAGCAGTGTTCTAAGCACTTTGCGTGTGGTAAACGCGTGGAATATATATCATGACATTATTATTTTTTTTTTAATTTTTTTTAATATTTATTTTTGAGACAGAGAGCATGAATGGGGGAGGGTCAGAGAGAGAGGGAGACACAGAATCCGAAGCAGGCTCCGGGCTCTGAGCTGTCAGCACAGAGCCCGACGCGGGGCTCGAACTCACGGACCGTGAGATCATGACCTGAGCCGAAGTCGGACACTTAACCAACTGAGCCACCCAGGCACCCCTCATGACATTATTTGTGAGAACACGAGACATGATAGATGAGGTCGGTGATCATTAGAAGTAGCTCCAGCCTTGGGGCTTAACCCCACGCGCTAAAGATTCTTCAAAGCTTGATTTTTTTAAAAAATTGAGGTGTCATTGACATACAATGTTAGTTTCAGGTGGGCAGCGTAAAGATTTGGTACCTGTATAGTGTGCAAAATGATCACCATGGTTAAGTCTAGTTATATGTATCACTTTATATAATTCCAAAAATTTTTTTTTTGTCTTGTAATGAGAACTTTTCAGATCTCCCTTAGGAACTTGCAATAATGCAGTACGGTATTATGAACTATAGTCTCCGTGCTGTATGTTACATCCCTAGAACTCAGTTGTTTCAAAACTGGAAGTTTGCCGTTTTTCATCCCCTTCACCCGTTTCTCACTCCCCTCCCCTGGCAACCACCAATCTGTTCTTTTTTTTTTATATAAAGATTTTTTTTTTTTTTAATATTTATTTCTGAGACAGAGACAGAGCATGAGCAGGGGAGGGGCAGAGAGAGAGGGAGACACAGAATCCGAAGCAGGCTCCAGGCTCTGAGCTGTCGGCACAGAGCCCTACGCAGGGCTCAAACTCACAAACCGTGAGATCATGACCCGAGCCCAGGTCGGTCGCTCAACCGACTGAGCCACCCAGGCGCCCCTAAAGATTTTTTTTTTAAGTTTATTTATTTTGAGAGAGAGCGCATGCAAGCGTGTGAATGGGGGAGGGGCAGAGAGAGAGAGGGAGAGAGAATCCCAAGCAGGCTCTGAGCTCTGCCAGCACAGAGCCCAACATGGGGCTCCCATCTCACGAATCGTGAGATCATGACCTGAGCCAAGATCAAGAGCCGGACGCTTGCCCAACTGAGCCATCCAGGTGCCCCTAAAGATTTTATTTTATCACTGTTACTGTTTTTAAGTTTATTGGTGAGAGAGAGAGAGAGCACACGAATGTGCAAGTGGGGGAGGGGCAGAGAGAGAGGGAAAGAGAGTCCCAGGCAGACTCCACACTGACAGAGCAGAGCCCAGTGTGGGGCTCGAACTCATGAACTGTGAGATCATGACCTTAGCCGAAGTCGGGATGCTTAACCGACTGAGCCACCCCGGTGCCCCAAGATTTTATGTTTTAAGTAATCTCTATACCCAGCATTGGGCTCGAGCTCACAATCCCAAGGTCAGCATAGGAGTCTGGCAGTTGCTCCCCTCTGATACCTCCTCGGTTAAGTTCGCAAGCGTCTTAACTGTTTAGTAACGAAACAAGTTGAGGTTCGAGTTTCCCCACAATTCCCGATTCTCACCCCAGACGGCCAGGACAGCCCCCCATCCCACGTAGCTGGTGGGTGTAGAGCCAGGGTCGAGGAATGCTTGAGCTTCTCGGTGCTAAGATGCCCCCCGGCCGCCAGGTGATGCCCCTGCGCTTTGGGAAAGACGTCGATGGGAAATGCCACAGCCTCACGGCCTCCTACGTGCGCGCACAGTACCAGCAGGACTCCAGCCTGCCCCACTGCCGCTTCTACGAGGTGCCCGCCGAATGGGCTGAGGGAGGGAGGGCAGGAGGGTAAGCCGGCTGCGACAGCCGACCTCCCTGACCCCCGCTCCCCCCCAGGAGTTTGACGTCCATGGGCGCCAGGTGCCCCTCCCTGCTGGCATCTACAACCTGGATGACCTGAAGGCCCTGGGGCGGCGCCAGGGCTGGTGCCCCTACTTCCTTGCCCGCTATTCGGTGAGAAGGCTGGGGGGCTGGGCAGAGGGCCGGGGGTGTGCGTTACGGCCTGCCTGCCTGTTTGTCGGTCTGTCTGTCCATCAGCTTGTGTTTGTACCTTGCCCAGGTCTGGCCTGGCAAGACCTGGCCTTGCGTCTACGAGCCTGTGAGGGAGGCGGGTGCCGGCAGGGGAGGGGTAGGTGGGGGGGGGGACAGGGCCGGGGTAACCCTGCCCTCCTTGGCCCCTAGATCTTGCACGCCAACGTGGTGGTTTACAGCTACCACTACCTCCTGGACCCCAAGATCGCGGAGCTGGTCTCCAAGGAGCTGGCCCGGAAAGCTGTCGTGGTCTTCGACGAGGCCCACAACATCGGTGAGGCGGGAGGCAGAGGAGAGGAGAGACTCGGCCCCTCCGGCCGCCCGCCTGAGCCCGGCTCTCCCCCGTCTCCTCTCTAGACAACGTCTGCATCGACTCTATGAGCGTCAACATCACCCGCCGGACCCTCGACCGGTGCCAGGGCAACCTGGAGACCTTGCAGAAGACGGTGCTCAGGTGGGGGCCTCGGGTGGCTGCCGGACCTGAGCGCCCACCCTGCGCCCTGCCGTCTGGTTCCCAGCTTCTCCCGGGCCCCCGCTTTCTGCCCGACTTACTCCCGGGGACACCGGGCCTATCCCAGTGCCCCCCCACCCCCCCCCCCAGATGTCCCCCACTCTTCCCACACCCGATCCCCCCCCCCCCCGCCGCCCAGGATCAAGGAGACCGATGAGCAGCGACTGCGGGACGAGTACCGCCGCCTGGTGGAGGGGCTGCGCGAGGCCAGTGCGGCCCGGGAGACCGATGCCCACCTGGCCAACCCCGTGCTTCCCGACGAGGTGCTCCAGGGTGAGCTGCCGCTCCCTGCTGCCACCTGCCCCCGGTCCCGTCCTCCCCGGTGGTGGCTGATTGCGTCTCCCCGCAGAGGCGGTACCCGGCTCCATCCGCACGGCCGAGCACTTCCTGGGCTTCCTCCGGCGGCTGCTGGAGTACGTCAAGTGGCGGCTGCGGGTACAGCACGTGGTGCAGGAGAGCCCCCCCGCCTTCCTGAGCGGCCTGGCCCAGCGTGTGTGCATCCAGCGCAAGCCCCTCAGGTGCGGCCCCCCCCACGGCCGGGGCGTCCGGTCCCCGCGGGGGGTTCGGGGCCTCCCCCAGCCCCGTCCTCTGTGCCTGGGGCCGCCGCGTGGCCGGTGTCAGGAGTAAGTGACGGGCGCAGAGCGAGCGTGTGCGGTGACTCGGCAGACCGGGCAGATCCCCGGGGAGGTCGGAGCCGGCCCCGCGTCCCTGTGTGTGTCGGGCGGGAAACCGGCAGGCGACGCGTGGCTTAACCAGAGAGCTTGACGGAGGCGTGACTGACAGAGGCGGGCAGGGCAGGAGGTCCGACAGGGGTCCTGGACCCTCGTCCGGCTCAGGTATTTCTGCCTGAGGCCACGGTGGCAGGGGAGGGACGGCCCCGGAGGGGGCTCCTGACAAGCTCCAGCAGGGTGGGAGCTGGGGGCAAATGCTGTAGGTCCCCTGGACCCCTGTCGCCTCCTACTGGTGCTTCTCTTTGTCCCCAAGAAGCCTGACGGCAGGGACCAGGAACCCCCCGCCTCCCCCCGCCAGGCAGTCTGGCGGGGATCATCCCTAGCACGGAACAAGCAGAGAATGGACCTGTGAGAGGGGTGGGGCCTCCTGTACTTTGCTTTGGCTGTTTTGCATTAAGTCATTGGTCTTCTCTGAACCTCAGTTTCCTCTTTTGTTCCAACGGGTAGGAGGGCCGTCATGTTCCCTCCCGGGTTTCTGGTGGTGAAACGAGAAAGCACTGACAGAAATAACTTACTTGCCCTGTCTTGAGCACTGGTGATGAGCTAAGCACTTCACGCTCTGCATCTTGTGGGAGCTCGGGAGGGCACTCCTGTGCCGCAGAGGAGGACGATGTGGCCTAGAGAGGGGAAGCCACTGCCCCGGGGTCACCTGGCACTTTGTGGGCCAGTCGTGCGAAGCCAGGTCCTTAGGGCCCCAAAGCCCCTCACTGCCCTGCCTCTAAGGGGCTGGGGCGGCCCTCAGGGTGGCTCTGTCTGTCCCCAGACCAGGATGACCAGGGTGAGCATGGCTGGGATGGGGGAGCTCAAAGGGGGCACCTGATCCAGCCGGGGTGGGGACGTACAGATGACAGGCTTGAAGCGGTGGCATTCGGAGGCAGGTTCTAAAGCTCCGGGCATCCCCCGGGCTCTGAAACCAGGCGTTCCCGCTCCATGACCCGCCCTTGAGGGGCGACAGCCTCAAGCCTGACCACCGGTCAGGTGCCTGGGCGGCCTTGTGTGGGAGGGCTGGCGACACGGCATATGTGAGATTGTCCTCTGTGAGTACGCGGGGCTCTGATGCTTGGATGTGCCACCACGGTGGCCAGGTGTGACTGACACGGTGTGACAGGTCGTGGCTGTGAGCTGCTTGCGGCCGTGCGGGATTCGGGCTGTGACCGGGATTCTGGGGGTGCTCGTGGGTCCCCTCTTTTGACCAAGAGCCTGCACGGGGTGGTGTGGCCGTGTGTGACGTATGACCGCGGGACTCTGGACGTATGACGCGTGACTTCTCCGCGTGCGCTGTCCTACAGCTGTGGCTCTGCGTGATGGGCAGTTGTACGGTGTGGGGACACGGGGGTGACTGAAACAGCCCCGGTCTCTGCCCTCACGGAGCACCCGGTCACCCGGGGAGACCGATGTGTGACCGAGTGCTGGCGAGGGCGGAGGAGGTCGCTGGTCCTGTTGGCTCTCTGCCGCCCCCCTGACCCCGTCCGGCCTTCGCACCAGATTCTGCGCCGAACGCCTCCGCTCCCTGCTGCACACCCTGGAGATCGCCGACCTTGCCGACTTCTCTCCCCTCACCCTCCTCGCTAACTTCGCCACCCTCGTCAGCACCTACGCCAAGGGTAAGCTCATCTTCTCCTACCTCTGCCAGCCCCCCCCCCCGCCCCGGCAGGTGGAATCGGGAGCCCGGCAGAGTCCAGAGAGTTGTCAGTGAGACTTAGACTTTCGGGACCTTGTAGGGCTGGGCTCGGGAGTTTGGGTTTTATTTCAAGCGCAGTGAGGATCCACAGATAGTTCTTGGGTTAGCGCAAGCCTCGCGCTCAGATTTGTATTTTCTAGCTTCGAAGTGGAGTAGGATGGGGGACGAGGCCAGAGAAACTCTGTGGGGTCCCTCACGCTGTTGGGTGTGGTAAGGAGTGGGCCTTTCTACTGCCGGGAAGTAGGGAGCCATGGCAGGTTCTGAGCAAGGGAGGGGTAGGGGCCTGGGGAAGGATGGGAGGACGGGAGGGGCTGGAGAGAGATGTGGGACCTGGTGTCTGGGGTGGGGGGGGCGGGGAGGCAGGGGGGCTGGGGAGCAAGGAGCTGAGTGCACGGCTCAGGTTTCCAGCTTGCCAGGGAGAGGGGATGTTGTTCCCGTTCCCGAGGCTTTACTGGTCAGCACGTGTTAAGCTGGCCAAGGGCTCAGTCTGATCCCCAGGGATTACTGCTCTGTCCCGGAAACCAGGTCAGACTTCCTGACACCCTGCAGCAGGATGGAGAGTCTGTCCCCCCACCCGGCGCACATCAGTAGCAAGTCCCGCTACAGGCTTCCTTCTGTATCCCTCTCCTGCCCCAGCCCACCTTCTTCCGGGGCTGGCTTTCTCGTCTCTTCCCATCCACTAGCGCCTCCCGTTCTTTGACCTGGAACATCTTGCCCGATACTCCTCAGCCCCCAGCTACCTCCTACTCATCCTTCGGTTTAGCTGGTTAAAGATGGCCCCTGTTCGAGGAAGCCCTTCCTGACCCCAGGCTGCGTCAGGCTCCCCTCCTCTTGGCTCCCCTGTCCCAACCCTCTCTGGTCACCTGGTCACTCACTGGGGACAGGACTGCGTCCCCGTCATTAGACTGTGAGCCCTGAGAGGGCAGGGCCAGAGCTGTCTTGGTTCCCACTCTGTCCCCAGTACAGAGCTGGGCATAGAGAACTTGATTGTTTTCTTTTTTAACTAGGTGAAATTGAGTATGTGAGTTCATTCATTCACCTATTGTTTTTTTTTTTTTTTTTTTTGATGTTTGTCTTAGTGTGTGTGCACGCACACACAGGAGGGAAGCAGGGAAAGAGGGAGAGCGAGAATCCCAAGCAGGCTCCGCACTGCCAGTGCAAAGGGGCACAAACCCCCAAACTGTGAGATCATGGCCTGAACTGAAACCAAGGGTCAGTGGCTCAACCGAGACACCCAGACGACCCCATTCACCTGTTTTTTTTTTTTGTTTTTTTTTTTTCAACAAACAGGCCAGGCCCCGCACTAGGGAAGTGACAGGAATCAAGAGGGACCTCATTTCTGATCTCCTGGAACTTATATTGTAGAAAGGAAGACAGGTAGCAAAGACTCAGATAAGAAAGATAATTCTAAAAAGGGATCGTTTTCATGAGAAACAAAAACATTGCCATGTTGGAGCATGCCTGCGGTGGCTGGGGTGGCCAGGGGAGGCCTGAGGCGTGGACGTTTAAGCTGAGTCCCAAATGACCAAATGGAACCAGCTGCCTTGGGAATCTTTTCGGACTGTGGGTCCAGCAAGTGCAAAGGCCCTGGGGTGGAGTGAGCCCAGTGGTTTTTGAAAGTTAGGCAGGAGGCCTGTGAGTGAGGAAATGGGGTCAGCGTGGCAGGGTCCTAGATGATTTTGCACCTTGAGAGGGGTGTGGGGAGCTATACCGGGCTTCTGAGCAGGGCAGGGATATGACCTGACTTAGGATTTCACAGGGTCTCTCTGGCTGCTGGGAAGGGAGCGGGGGTGGGAGCTGGAAGCCCAGTGAGGTGGTGACTGCAGTGGTCCAGGCCAGAGGTGATGGTCTTGGGAAGGGGGTTGGAGGAGTGGTCAGGTTGCAGATGGGCTTTGGAGGCAGAGCTGACCAGCCTGATGGGTTGGATAGATCTGGGGGAAAGGCTCCAGGTTCTGGCTTGAGTGGCGGGGTAGGTTCTCGAGGCTCTGGGAGAGTCAGGAGTAAACCTTCGGTGCTCTCTGTTCATGATGCTGAGTGGGTGTCGGCTCTGGGAGAAGCGGACAGGTTGGGGCGTATGTTGGACTCTGGATGCTGGGGCAAAGGGTTGGTGGTCCAGGTCACTGATGGAAGAGGGTGTGGCCAGGTGGGCGTGGCTCCGACCGGTGACCTGGAATCTCGCTGGCTCGTAGGTTTCACCATCATCATCGAGCCCTTTGATGACCGGACCCCCACCATTGCCAACCCCATCCTGCACTTCAGGTGAGACCCCACCCCAGTGGGGGGTGTGAACGGACCACAGGGGCCCCAGCATGGCCCTCAACACCCTCTTCTTCCTGCAGCTGCATGGACGCTTCCCTGGCCATCAAACCCGTGTTCGAGCGCTTCCAGTCTGTCATCATCACATCTGGGGTGAGGACCCTTTTCTGCCCCCAGCCCTCCACTATGGGGTTCCTGGCCCAGTCCTGCTGAGGTCCCGCCTGCTGTCTCTGCTACAGACGCTGTCCCCACTGGACATCTACCCCAAGATTCTGGACTTCCATCCTGTCACCATGGCAACCTTCACCATGACGCTGGCCCGGGTGTGCCTCTGCCCGATGGTGCGTGGGAGAGGGTGGATGCTGGGGCAGGGGAGATGGGAATGGGGGCCGCCTTTCCTCCCTCTGTTCTGTTGCTCAGCAGGAGAGTTTTACAGCTGAGGGCACAGACTCTGGATTCAGAGACAGACCTGGGGTTGATGTTACTTCTCCCGGTAGGGAGGACTTTGCAAGCCTCAGTTTCTAATCTGTAAAATGGGAATGCATCCTCGCTGATGTCCCAGGCTGCTTGAGGGGATAGTGAGATCAGGGGCATAAAACGCTTCTGCAGCCCAGGGCCTGCCAGTAGGCACTCAGTCAACATCTCGGTTAACGTGGCTTTGCCTGGTTCGTCATCGGGCCATAACGTTGGTGAGTGACCTTTTTGCTTTGCCTCAGTTTCCTTTGTCAACAGGTATCAAAACATGGGCCCTCCGTCCTTTATCTGAATCCCTTGGGCCAGATGTATTTTATTTTTTTAAAGCTTATTTTGCAAGAGAGAGAGCGCGAGCAGGGGAGGGGCAGAGAGGGGGGGAGAGAGAGAATCTCAAGCAGGCTCTGCACTGCCAGCACAGAGCCCAGCGTGGGGCTCGAACTCCCGAACCGTGAGATCATGACCTGAGCTGAGATCAAGAGTCAGACGCTTAACCAACTGAGCCACCCAGGTGCCCTGGCCAGATGTATGTTAGAATTGAGGCTTTTCCTGGGGCGCCTGGGTGGCTCAGTTGGTTGTCTGACTTCGGCTCAGGTCGTGATCTCACTGCTTGTGAGTTTGAGCCCCGCGTCGGGCTCTGTGTTGACAGCTCAGAGCCTGGAGCCTGCTTCAGATTCTGTGTCTCCGTCTTTCTACCCCTCCCCCGCTACTGCGCGCTTGCTCGCTCTCAAAAATAAACATTAAAAAAAAAAAATTTAGAATTGAGACTTTTCCAGACTTTAAAAACAAAGCACGTGCCGTGTGGTATGTAAACATGGCCAGCGGGGTGTGGGCAGCTCCCTCCAGTGCAAGTCGTGTTTTAGCAGGAAGAGGTTTTAAGACGTCAAAGGGAGGCAAGCCGGGACTCTGAACAGACTCCGGTCGGAGCAGATTCTGCTGTCGTACGTGTTTGTGCCAAATTCAAATAGCTGGGAGTTTCTGGAGGCTTTTGGCTCTTGGAATTGCCCTTGGGGGTCGTGGACCGGTGGTGACCGCGTACTGCGTTGCGGTTTTGTGGAGGTGCCCGGGGAGGGACGCGCCGGGGGCTGGTGGCTGTCGAGGTCGGGGTGACACGTTCTCCTGGAGCCGCCTGACCTGGAGGCTGGGGCCGGTAGAACACCCTTGCTGGTTAGCGACACGGACAGACGGGTTCAGTCCTGCCTCTGCCGTTTATCTGCCGTGTGACCTTGGGCAGGCAACTCACCTTCTCAGAGCCTTAGGTCATTCATCTGTGCCGGGCAGATAACGGCGTAGCTGAGGGTTCGTCCAGTGACATTGTGTCTATAAAACGCTGGCAGCTAACGCATTAGAGTGGTGACTGCCGGTTGCTTACCGTGATGGCTCTCGCTCTCTCCAGATCATCGGTCGGGGCAATGACCAGGTGGCCATCAGCTCCAAATTTGAGACCCGGGAAGATATTGGTATGCTGCTCGCGGGGCTGGGTGCATGGGTTGCGAGAGGGGAGGTGTATCAATGGGCTGAGTCAGGCCGCAGTAACAAATAGCCCCGAATCAGAGTGGCTTCACACGGAGGGTGCTTCTTGCTTCTTGCTCGTGGTGTGTGCCATTGTGGGTTGGGCGGGGGGCCTCCCCAGGTGTCCCCTCCCTCTGGGCACCTTCACTGTTGGACACATCATGGCGGTGGGGAGATGTGACGGGAGGGATCCTGGTGATCGTGCTGTGCCTCCTAAAGGCGTTCGGCCCCCAGAAGTGACTCCCGGCCACTCATTTCGTTGGTCAAGACGAGTCACGTGGCCACACCTAACCTGAGGAGTCCACCCACGTGGCTGGAAAAAGTGGTGTGTGTGTGAACAGCCCTACAGCTGGCCTCAGTGGGGCTTCTGGGGACCCCGAGTTGAAGATCGGGCACTAGAGGGGCGCCTGAGTAGCTCAGTCTCAGCTCAGGTCTTGAGCTCAGGGTCGTGAGTTCAAGTGGAGCCTACTTTAAAAAAAAAACCAAAAAGCCAAAACCAGGGCATTAGATAGGAGCGCCCTGACAGGGAGCGGGGAGGAGGAGGACCGAGGCCGCCCTCTGACCCCTCCCAGCGGTGATCCGGAACTACGGGAACCTCCTGCTGGAGATGTCCGCCGTGGTCCCCGACGGCATCGTGGCCTTCTTCACCAGCTACCAGTACATGGAGAGCACCGTGGCCTCCTGGTACGAGCAGGTACGCCCAGCCGCCCCCTCCCCGGAAGTCCCCTCTCCCCTCAGCGTGTTGGTTTCCTTTGTCTTGCGTTCTGAGTGGCGACGGGCACCACAGGTGACGGGACAGCGTGTGGAACACAGCGAACAGTTCGAAGAATACACAGTGTGTACCCTCGCATGTGCCTCTCCCCCCTCCCCCCCTCCAGGTTAAAAACTCGAGCCCCTGCTAGGCAGTGTGTGGGTGAGATCATGGGCCTTCTGGAAAAGGGGCTCACCACAGCTGGGCACCGGGTGGCTGCTGTGACCTCTCTCCTGGTGCACCACGGCCCAGCTCTCGGGGGGGGGGGAGGGGAAGTGGGCACTTCCTGAGGGCGAGATGAGAGAACGTGGCTGATCCAAGGACCCAGGAACAGAGCAAGGGGGGGAGGGGGAGGGGCCTCATCCTCTTGGCCAAGACCTTTGTCTTGTCCTCACGTGGGCGCTTCCCACACGGTGGGGAAGGTGGCTTCCGGCCACCTGAATCTGCATCCTGAGTGGTGTCCTCTTTAAGAAGACGTCGCCTGGCCCAGGGTCATGAAGGTGGTCTCGTGTGTGTCTTCTAGAAGCCTTGTAGTTCTGGCTTTCACATGTGGGTCTGTGAGTTACCTCAGATTCGTCCTTGTGTAGGGGGTAAGGTCAGGGCCCAGGTTCTTTTTTCTCCGTGTGGAGAACTGGAAAGCACTCTCCCCACTGGAGACGGACACAGGTACGGATGACCTGTGTGGGGGTGCGTTTCTGGACCCTCTGGTCTGTCCCCGCGTCCGTCCTTGATCTCACCCAGTTAAATGCAGTGTCACAGGAAATCCCTGGGCCGCCTCTGTTTGGCTCTGCCTGACCTACATCAGCCTCTCTACTAACCACCAGCCGGGGGCCGGAGTGTCCCAATGGGCCACCTCGGGGCATATGGCCGCCCCACTTGTCCGAAGGATGGCGTGCGGGGGTTGCCCCCCCACCCCCCGCAGATCACAGAGCTTCCCACGAGGAAGGCTGAAGGAAGGTGCAAGGCTGGCGCACAGAAGCTGGGGCAGAGCTGGGTTTAGCCAGGAGGCCTGTGCCCTTAGTCCACTTCCGGCCCACCTGCAGCCCGACCTGCCTGGTGTCCTTCCCTAGGGCATTCTCGAAAACATCCAGAGGAACAAGCTGCTCTTCATCGAGACGCAAGATGGGGCCGAGACCAGCGTCGCCCTGGAGAAGTACCAGGAGGTGGGTAGGGGCGTGGGGGATGCCGGGAGACGGCGTGCAGAGGGCCTGAAGGAGGCGGCTCCGAGGGCACGCAGCTCCTGTCTCGGCCTCCCCTCCCCAGGCCTGCGAGAACGGCCGCGGAGCCATCCTGCTGTCAGTGGCCCGAGGCAAAGTGTCCGAGGGAATTGACTTTGGTGAGTGGACTAGCTCCCCCCCCCCCCCCCCTTGTCTGCGTGGAGCTCTGGCTGTTTCTGGTCCCCCAGGGGACAGCACCCCCCCCCCTCGCCTGCGCACACACCGGGATCTCCCCTTCCTGAGTCCCGAGTACCCAGTGGGGCCCTCGGAGCGTAGCCGCGCTCTTCCCATTGAGACAGCACAACTTCCTGGCCCACGCGAGGTCAGGCCGCCCGGTAACCCCGTGCCCCTCCTGTGCTCGCCCCCCAGTGCACCACTACGGGAGGGCCGTCATCATGTTTGGTGTTCCCTACGTCTACACCCAGAGCCGCATTCTCAAGGTGAGCAGCCCCCGGGGGCGCTAGGATGTTAGGGCCCCTCGGGCCAACCCCTAGAATGGGTGCCTGGTGGAGGGGGCCGGAGGGACCGCTCTGCCACCTTCTCACCGGCAGGCGCGGCTGGAGTACCTGCGGGACCAGTTCCAGATCCGAGAGAACGACTTTCTCACCTTCGATGCCATGCGCCACGCAGCCCAGTGTGTGGGTCGGGCCATCAGGGGCAAGACGGACTATGGCCTCATGGTCTTTGCCGATAAGGTGGGGGTTCAGGGGCCTCTGGCTGCCAGGGTGCTCCCCCCCCCCCACACCCCCAGGGTCCTGATGTCTATCCTTTCTCCCTTGCCTGCCTGCCGAAAGCGGTTCGCCCGGGCAGACAAGCGCGGGAAGCTTCCCCGCTGGATCCAGGAGCACCTCACTGACGCCAACCTCAACCTGACGGTGGATGAGGGGGTCCAGGTCGCCAAGTACTTCCTGAGGCAGATGGCTCAGCCCTTCCACCGGGTGAGCTGGACGTGGCTAAGCCCCTCGTCCAGGAAGGTCCCTTGACTTTCTCCCCAAGCCCTAACCCTAGCCTGCCCCCCCCCCCCCCCCAGAGAGGCCTTTGGAATGGGGGCCCCGTGGGGCGTCTGTAGTGATCGGGCAGGGGTGTGGGAGTCCGGCCGGCTCCCCTCTCCCTCCCTCAGGCCTGTTTTGGCCTGCCAGGGGATGGTATGTTCCCCAGCGTACGGGTGTTTCTAAAGCCCCAGTAGGCCCGATGCAGGCCACTTCCTGTCACTACTGGTGCTCAAGTCTTGGATCCCTGAGTCCCGTGGGGAAGCGCTACACCGCCTGCCCCTGACCTGATCGCTCCGTCCCCTCCAGGAGGACCAGCTGGGCCTGTCCCTGCTCAGCCTGGAGCAGCTGGAATCGGAGGAGACGCTGCGGAGGATAGAGCAGATTGCTCAGCAGCTGTAGCTCAGGGCGGGGACTCCAGAGTCCTACCTGGCCCTGGGTCCCAGCAGCCTGGAAGTCGCCCCGGATCCCTGCACGAAGCCGCAGGCAGACGTTCCTGGCTTCCAAATGTACAGCCTTTAATCGCAGGAGGAGAGCGGGACACAGCGAAGCCCGATACCCCGGGGGCCCCCCCAGGGGAGAGGTCATCCGGGAGCTGAAAGGCCACCCTCCGCCCCTTCCCCACTCTTCCTGAGAAGCTGGAGCCGTGTGGTCCTGTCAACTTCAGCGGGGGCCCAGGTCCTGGGTGCTGGCGCTGAGGGTCCGAGCAGCCTTGCTCAGGTGCTGGTTGGCGAACTGCGGACAGGCACGTGGGCAGGACGAGGCCTGGCTCCAGTCACCGTGAGGGCCGCCCCCCAGCGTGCTCACTAGCTGGTCCATCCCTGTCCCCACTCTAGCCTGACCGGACCCAGCCTTGCCTCTGGGTCTCCCAGCGTGGCCCCCTACTCCAGCCTTGACCCGAGTGCCCCCCTCACCTGGGTCCCTGCAGCCTTTGGACCATCCACGTTCAGCATATTGAGCGACATGGCTTTCTTCATTCTGTAAGAAGAGGGGGAGTCCCGGAGGGTCCGGCTCCTGCTCTGGGGAAGACTGTCCCAGCACCTGATCTGACTGTTCGTGTCCCAGAGCAGATGGGAACCATAGACGGTTCTCGAGCAGGACGGGGTGGGGTGGGTTGCAGAGGCTGCAGCCGTCGGGCTCTGTGCTGACCCAGTGGACCACTCACCCTGCTGCCCCAGCCACCCCCTCGCCTCGGAGACGGGAGACCAGCTTCTCGCTTCCACGCCGGAGGGACTCGCGGAACTTGGAGAATGAGCTGCTCCGACGCAGGGGCTGGGGAGGGCACCGGGGAAGGGGTCAGTCCCCGCTTCTCAGCCAGGCCCCACCCCTGTGGCGGAAGCGAAGCCCATCCTCACCTGCTGTTCTGCGTCCCCAGCCGTGCCTGTGGGGGGGGCTCCTAAGAACAGATGGGGGACAGTGCAGTGGGGACACTGAGAAGTCACCTGGGGGGGGGGGGCGGGGAAGGGGGCTCACCCAGAGGGGCAGGCAGGTCTTCCCGGCTGAGGATCTCTTTGTACAGCTCTTCTGCCTGCTGGTACTTGTTCTGTTTCAGGTAGGCCGAGGCCTGCGGGGAGGGGAGGGCCTGGGTGATCTCGGCTCCGATCTACCTCCCTGGGCCCGGTGTTACAGGAGGAGCCAGACGCGTCCGCCCCCAGCCTCCCACCTAGTGACCAAGGGCAGGTGACTGGTTCCTGCTCTGCCTTGGGCTAGTGACACCACCTCTTTGTGCCTCCATTTCCTCGTTTGCAAAATGGGACGGTAACAGCACTCCCTCCTAGGGCCCTTTAAGAAGTGGAGGGTACCGGGAAGGTACTAAAAAAGGGGGGGGGGGGGGGGAGGCTAGAGCTCAATAAATAGGACACTGACATCTTGGCCCCACCTATGTGCGTGGTTTCCTGATGTTTCCATGTCCTTCCTGTGCTGAGCGATCTCGAGCTGAGGCCAGGTTGGAGAGGACCCCCTCCTCCAGGGGCTCAGCAGAGGAGGGGGGATCCTGGCCTCCAGCCTGTCCCACCCTTGAGCCAATGGGGTTCGTTCCCGAGGGACCCTGGCAGTCCGCCCCAGGTTGTACCTGTGCCCCGCCATGGCCTACCAGGTTGTTCTTGGTCTTGGCCACGTTCGGGTCGTGGGGCCCCCCCAGGGCCTCATAAATGCTCAGGGCTCGGGCATAGTGCTGTTCCACCTCCTCGAACTTGCCCTGGTTCTGGCAGAGCAGGGCCAGGTTGTTGAGCTGCTTGGCCACGTCTGGGTGGTCGCTGCCCAGGACCTAGGGGTCAGTGGGATTGGTGGGCCACGTGATGCCAGCAGCCGTGATGGGGGCCAGGAGTTAAGGTTTATAGGATCAATGGGGGGAGTTGCGGGAGGGTAGAAGTCACACAAATGCCATTTATCAGGTCACAGAGTCATGGGGGGGGGGGGGGTCCGATGGGGTTGGAAGGTCAGGACCGGGTTGGAGGGCACATGAGGGGATTTTTAAGGAGGATCAGAGTCAAGATCAGGCGGAGCTCACCGAAGGTCAAGGGTAGTGAGTCATGTGATGGGGTAATTTAGGCTCAAACTGGGTGCTCATGATATCAGATGGCAAGGACATCATGGGATCAGGGTTCCAACGCGAGAGCCACTGATTTCAGCGCATCAGGATCGAGTGGGAAGGGGCAGGGGACTGTGCTGGGCAGGGGGTGGTGGCAATACCTTCTCGCGGATCTCCAGGGCACGCTGGCACAGCGGCTCGGCCTCCCGGTAACGCCCGCGCTTCCCATAGAGCACAGCCAGGTTGTTGAGGGTGGCGGCCACCTGTGGAGCGGGGGAGGCAGGTCAGGGGTGGGAGGCACGGCCCCGCAGCCCTCACTCCTCGTCCCCTCCTCACCGCGGGGTGCTCGGGGCCCAGCGTCTGCTCCCGGATCTGCAGGGCATCGTGGAGGAGGTCTGTGGCCTCTTTGTACTTGTTCTGGTCCCTGCGGGGTGGCCCAGGGACGGAGGGGGCGGTCAGCTGTGCTGGGTAGTACTTGGCTGAACCAAGCGGGGTGGCAACACCCTTCCGTGGTCCCTTCTGGGTCTCCGCACCTCCCAAGTCTAGCACAGGGTCCCTTTACCCCCAGATTGCCTCCAACCACCCCAACGTCTCTTCCCTGTCTGTTGGGGTCTGTTGCCCACGTTCTCGGATTCCTCTTTGCCTGGGTTACAGTGGCTTCCCCAGATCCCTCTCGACGCCCCCACCCACCAGTCCAGGTGCCCCATGCTGGCTCCCCTGCCCCCAGCAACGGGTCCACGACCGACGGCGGCCCTCACCGGTACACCAGCGCCAGGATGTTGAGCATGGTGGCCACGTCAGGGTGGCAGTGGCCTGAGCTCCGCTCCAGGTCCTCTAAGGCCTGGCGGCACAGTGGCACGGCGACCTCGTAGCGGCCCTGCCCTGCGTACTGGATCACGAGGTTGTGCAGGGTCCGAAGGCGGGCGGGGATCTCATAGCCCCCCTGCTGAGCGGCTGCGGCCCCCACTGCCTCCGGACCTGCAGGTGGGGGGCGTCGAGTCACTGCAGGTCTCCTACCCCTCCCACCCCACGAAAGGGAACGCATGCACCCCCAGAACTATAGCTGCCTCGCAGCCCCACCGGCCGCTGGGCTGACGTCTGAGATCGGGATCGCAGGCGTCTAACTGGTCCAAGGGCTGTGAACATGGGGTCTACCCGGGGTGGGGGGTAGGCAAGGGTGGAGGGCTGGCTTCACGGCGACCAGCCTCCCCTGCCAGCTGCCACCCACCCTGGCCCAGCCACTTACTCCCGATAGCCGGCCCCGAGGCCCACATCCCTGCCCGGAGACCTTGGGGGCTCACGGCCCCACCATCGCGTGCTCCCCCACACCCACCTTTCCTCTCTTCCTCCTCACTGGGGAACAGGGAGGCCAGGCTGTCCCGGCGAGGCGGGGATTCAGGCCGCTGCAGAGGACAGGAAAGCGGGGAGTCATGAGGGCTGGGAAGTTTGTTTTAGAGACCGGGGTCCTGGATCTCAGGGTTTGAGGGAGGTAGCGTTCAGGAGCCTCGGGAAGTTTCCGGAGGGCTCGGGGAGGATCTGGAGAGGGGGTGTGGAAGCTGGGGGGCTTCTGTGGAAATTCAAGGGGGTTCTTTGAAGGGTCTACGGCGCTGGGGGCTCCGTGGAGAGTGCAGGTCTGTGGGGTACCTAAGGAGGGCCAGTGGTGGGGGGGGCAGCGCATTGTGGCCCTGGCCCCCGCTGGCCCTGAAGCACCTGGTTCTCCGCGGGCGGGTCATACTGCCTCAGCTGCCCTAGGAACTCGAGGTGGCTCTTCTCCTCCTCCAGCTGGGCCACGGCCTCCTCGCTGGCCCTCAGCCGTCGCTGCGTCTCCTCCAGCTCCTCCCGCAGCCACGAGTTCTCCTGGGCCAGCCGCCGGGCCTGCGCTCGCAGCCGCTGCTTCTCAGCCTCCAGGGAGCCCACGTGCGCGGACAGGGCCAGCAGCACCTGTAGGGGGTTGGGGAGCAGGGGCCGGTCCCCACCCTGCCAGACAGCCCCTGGTCCACCCCCGGGGCCTCCGATCGTGCCAGCGCACCCCCATTCCACCCAAGATCCCCCGGATTCTACAGAGGCCCTTCCGTGTGACCCCCAAGGATACATACGCAGAGGCTCCCAGGGGCAGGGACCCTTCTGATTTTACCTAGGCACACAAATTATGCGTAGGGACACTTCACATTCTGCCCAGGTAACCCCCAAAGTCTCCCCAGGACAAGTTCTATAGACGGCCACTATCTGGTTCAGGGGCCCCCGTCCCACACAAGGACCCGGTGATGCTGCCCAGGGACCCCTAAGCCTAACCCAGCCTAGGCCTTCCCTGCTCCAGGCTTCCCTCCCCCACCCCACACACCTGCCCCCTTCATCCCTGGGCCTCCTCCCAGCTCCGAGCCTCCCCCGCACCACAGCGGGATGGCCGGTCCCCTCATACCTGGGCCTCACCCAGTCCCAGCTCGATGGCCTCCAGCGCGTGGCTCACCACCTGCTGCTTTTCTTCCAGCAGCTCCGAGCCCGCCACCAGGCCCTGCCCTGCCAGGGCCTCCGCCAGGTGCCTGGCCAGGCCACGGTGCTCCGCCCGCAGGGCCTCCAGCCCCTGGACCACCTGCCGCGTCTGGCGCACCAGCTCCTCGGGGCTCAGGCGCTCGGGGCCCAGCGCCGCGTTTCCGGGGGCCGCCACCTGCACGGACATCGCCGCTCCTGGGGGCGGCAGGGATTGGGGGATCGTCATTGCCGGAGCCAGGCAAGCCAGCCCGTCAGCCGCCAGCAGGACCCTTCCCGACTCTCTCCCCAGCCCGCCAGCCCTCTGCCTCCGTGCCCTCCCCACGCCAGCCGGCTCCCTGTTCCACACCCATTCCAGCAACTGGAAACGTTCTAGTCTAGCTTTGCCTGTCCTCAGCCCAGGGCCCTGCCCTGAGGGCAACTCCAAACCCCGTGTGCCACTGACCAAAAGAGGGCAAACGGTGGTCTTGTGGCCTCTCACCTGCCCTGAGCTCACCTGGCCAGGCCCCTCCACCCCAAGGGCCCCAGGTACGCTGGCCCAGCACTCCGGGCTATGTGACCTGGGACTGGAGGCGCCCTCCTCGGCTGGGCGTGTGGGGCGGGGCGTGTGGAGGCAGCAGCCTCTCCGTGAGCTCATTCTTAGGGTGTTTTTGTTGGGAACCAGTCAGACCACTGGGGGTGGGGTGGGGCCCAGAGATGAGGGCCAAGGGGCTGGGGCACCAGAAGCAAAGGAGCCCTCTGGAATTGGGGGGTCAGGAAAGGGGGGGGCCCATGTGTCAGCTCCCGGGGCCTGAGATGCCGACAGATCCCAAGGGAACAGGGGCTCCGCCCTCCACGGCAGACGGGCTCCGCCAGCCCAAGGCATGTCGGGACACACGTGTGCCAGGCACGGCCCATGGATGTCACATTGGCCATGTGACAGCTCAGAGTCCGAGGCCTAGAGGGTGACGCGTGGGGGTCTCACATGTGGCGCTTCATGTGGTTGTATGTGGGTGACAAAGTCAGTGACACAGCTGGTGGGGCCTCTGGAACCCTCAACCGACTGAGCCACCCAGGCGCCCCACAACCTCCCTTCTTAATCACACAGGGTGGCACACGCATTCTCCTCTCAGAAACAGAATACATGCTCTTTCTTTTTTCAAATACAGCACAACACATACCTAGTTTCTCAGAAACACACACGCACGCACACACACACTCCCTTCTTAAATATATAACGTGGGGTGCCTGGGTGGTTCAGTCGGTTGAGCGTCCGACTTCGGTTCAGGCCGTGATCTCATGGTTCGTGAGTTCGAGCCCCACACTGACAGTGGGGAGCCTGCTGGGGTTTCTATCTGCCCTGACCTGGTCACGCTCTCTCAAAATAAATACGTTAAAAAAAAAAAAATCCTAATGCAACATACTAACTCGGGCACACACACATACACAGAAATAACACGCTTTCCTCGTGGAACTCCAACCCAGCACAAAAGTATATTTTCCTCTCAGAAGTAAAAGCCAACAGGGGCCCCCCGGGTGGCTCAGTTGGTTAAACGCCCGACTTTGGCTCAGGTCATGACCTCGCGGTCCGTGCGTTCGAGCCCCGCGTCGGGCTCTGTGCTGACAGCTCAGAGCCTGGAGCCTGTTTCAGACTCTGTGTCTCCCTCTCTCTCTCCCCCTCCTCTGCTTGTGTTCTCTCTCTCTCTCTCAAAAATAAATAAACATTAATAATAAAACGAAATAAAAGCCAACACACATAGAAACTCTGTGCCCCCTCACTAGTGAAAATACCATCAAATCCCAAATCACATTCAGCCTCTTCTCGTGCACTTTTACCCATGACATCTCTCTCCCACGCTCATATGGTCCTGCAAGGAGCTAACTCTCCATTATATGCCCATAGTCTCCTCCAGGGGTAAGAGTGCGCGCGCGCGCGCACGCACGCACACACACATAAAGTCCGGATTCACTGTGCACCTTCCTCCTTCCTCCAGCACCCCCCACCCCCTGCCGGGCCGGCCAGGGATTCACACACCCACGCAGCACACACACGGACACACAGAGCTTCAAGCGTGGACGTGCAAACGACCCCTGAACTCAGGCTCCGTTGTGCCGTCACAAGCAGGCGCCCACTGTGGGCACAGACAGCGGCGGAGACCCGCAGAGGCGGGTCCGCGGCTTGGACACACACCCTCTCACGCACACGTCACTTAAGCGGCCGCTCCGTCGGAAGCAGCCCCGCGGTTCGGGCACCTACGCACGTGCTCCCAAACCTGTGCGCTTAGACACACGGTCAGGGGGTCGCGGAATCATGGATTTTATACACCGTCGGCTCTCACTCGCCAGCCATCTCTACGGATACGCGGGTCTCTCGCTATACGTACGTACGTGCGCGCACGCCACGCCATACTGCGTGTCACGCCTCCCACACGAGCCCCACGAGACGAAGTCACCGTCCCCCAAGTTCACGGAGAGGCAGCCTGACGACCACAACCACCGTCCCCACCATTTTGCCCGCGTGGACTTCCGCCGAGCCGAACGCTCTTGCTGGCGCCACCCACCAGCTTGACCACAGCCACACGCCACGTGGCCCGCCGCCTCGACACACACCGGTTCCCGCACTCGGTACCCGCCCCCCCCAAGCAACAAACTCCCTTTCGCACGCTCAGCCCCGTGCGCACACGCTCACGGCCGACGGGGAGAATCACACAGCCACCCTGCACGTCCGCGTGGGTCCCCCATCACCCACCCCTCCTCCACCCCGCCCGCACCCTCACACCTAATCCTATAAACAGTGCAACTGCGTCCCACACCCGCAGCGCCCCCCGCTCCCCCGCATGAGACACACCGTCCGAGGTGTCGCCCACGTTCCCATCTCTCGGAAGCCGTTCCCCGTCATCCACGCGGTCCCTCCGCGCCCCTCCCAGGGCGACCCCGCCCGTCCGTCGCCCTTGCTCACCCACACCCACGGCCTGACACCACCGCGCCCACACCGGAGCTTCGCACACCGTCTCTCCACCCACACACACACACACACACACACACACACACACACACCTGCATCAGGCGGCCCCCATCATGGCCAGCCCCCCAAACCGCACACCTTACCCCTGGCCGTCTGACCCCGCCGACCCCGCGCACCCGGGCTTCCCCCGCGGCGCCGGGGCGTCACAAGGGCCCCCCCCCCCCCTTCCCCAGGCCCCGCCCCGTCTTCGCTCCTGTTTACCTGCGCACGGGGGAGGGGGCGCGGCCCCAGCTAGGCCTCCAGACCCGGGGAGCTGGGGGGGAGCCCCAGGGCGGGGCAGGGGGGGTTCAGGGGCCCCAAGGCCCGTCCCCGTCCCCAGGCCGGCGGGCCCAAGGGTGCGCCGGGCCCCGGCCCTCACCCTCCGCCCCCGCCCCCATCCTCGAAGGCCCCGGGACCCCCCGCCCGGCACCTCGGCGCCCACCTGAGCGCGGACGGCTCCGGGACCCGCTCCGCCGCTACGCGCCCGCCCGCGTCCGGCACGCCGCGCTCGCCCCGCCGCTCCCGGCGGCGCCCCGGGTCTCCGGCCGCGGGCGGCTCCTCCGAGGGGCGGGGCGGCCTGGAGCCCCGCCCCCGCAGGTGAGGCCGGCCCCGCCCCCCGCCCGGCTCCACCGGAGCCCCCGCGGTCCCGGCCCTGCGGGAGCAGCACCACCGCGCAGGCCGAACCCGCAGGCCGCGGGGCCCGTCGAATCTGAGGATGATTCCGGCGCAATGGAGTCCGGCCAGCCGGGTCCCAGAGAAGCTGGAATGTTGGAAACTTTGGATCCCAGACCGATGGCTTTCTTGCAGGGCCGGCCGCTCTCGGCCCCCTCTGCCCACGGATCCCATCCGTCCGTCTGGTAGCTTCTCAAAGGCCGCTTCGTCCCAGAGGCCTTCCCCGACTGCCCCTTCTAAATGACACTGTCCCACCAAAACACTCCCGCATTCCCCGGCTTGATCTGGTTCGCAAAACTTCTCAGGGCCTAAAATGATTCTAGGTAACGTTATGTCCTAGTGCTGTGTCTCATCACGTGGTTGGCGAGGTGATGTAATGGCTAAAGCTTGGGGTCTGTGTTCAAAGTTGACTTCGGCACCTACTGGCTGCGAAGCCCTTGGGCAAGTAACTTAAACTCTGTGTGTGTGCCCAACGTGCTGAGTCTGTAAAATGGGGATAGTCAAAGGCTGCCAGGGTTGAATGAGGTCATATATAGATGGGACTCTGTATTGTCAGCATCGGATCTTCAACACTAGAGCAGATCCTGGTGCCAAGTATGTGCTCAATAAGCAATTTGTCGAGCGGTTGACTGAGTGAAGTCAGGTCTTAGAAACGTAGATCGGCCAAAGCTGGGCGCACAGGATTTTCACATCGTGGAATTCGGTTCAGCTGGAGGCGTTTCCATACTCCTGCCGTACCCCAGTCCCTGCACTACAGGATGCTTCCAGCAGAGAGCGCTGCGGGCCCGTGATCCAGGCCCCAGACCACAGCGCAGATCAGCACCTTCCCTCCGAGCCTCAGCCAACCTGCCTTCTGCTCCCTTGTTCTCTGAGCCCCAGTGCAGATGCTCCCTCCTCCCGGAAGCCCTCTGGGGACCCCAAGGCCGGATGAGACGTCCCTTTCTGAATCCGGTAGCCTTCTGGGCTCCCACATCTCAGTCGTGCCCGTTCTGGGTCATCACTGTCTTGAAGACAGGTCTATCCCCAATATTCGAATGTAGTCCCAAGAGGGGACTGCTGGGCCAAGGCGTCTCAGTCACCATTGTGTCCCCAGTGCCACCCAGCACAGGCTGAACACAGAGGAGTCACTTGGGCGAATAACTGTTGGTTGAATAATGGAAAACACAACTCAAATTCACGCTCTAACTTCTCCAGGTATTTCTAAGGAACAGGGTAGAAAGGGTCAAACTCTTCCCCCCCCTCCCCTCACCGGGTTGGCCTCAGGGGACTGGACATCAGGCTCTGGATCTGCCACATGCTTACGGAGAGGCAGTGCGGGACCTGCACATCATGTGCTGGCTGTGTGACCCCCGAGCCAGGAACTAACGTCTCTGGGCCTAAGGTTCCTGGTCTGCAGAACAGGACTCACAGGAAACCTACTTTTCGAGGCTGTTGTGGGATTAGTGAGTAATCCCTGTAAAAGGCTTAGAACAGAGTGGCACGTGGTAAACACAGTGTGTGTGTGTGTGTGTGTGTGTGTGTGTGTGTGTGTGTGTCTGCGCTCGTACCGCTGGGGGGGTGGGGGGAGGGAGTTGGAGCCAGGTAGATCTGAGTTCAAATTCTGATCTTGCTGTTTCCTCGTAACCCGGGGCAAGCGATGTTTCTAAGCGCCCATTTCCTCATCTATAAAACCTGAATGATCACGCTGTCCATAGACCATAGTGGTGAGGATTAAGTGAGATCAAGACT
The DNA here is from genome assembly GCF_018350215.1 of Panthera leo. NCBI lineage: Eukaryota > Metazoa > Chordata > Mammalia > Carnivora > Felidae > Panthera > Panthera leo. The sequence continues at coordinate 11,405,772 of NC_056693.1, forward strand.
GAAAGACGAAATTATTAACCAAGATACCATTTCTTCAGGCTGGCCCTGTGCCACGCACTTTTGCACAAACCCATGAGGGCTGGGGTTTCTGAGTTCTGGCCCAGGATGGGCCCTATGCCAAATCCTGTAAATGAACTGTGAATCGACACCAGCCTGACAGAGGAGGTGCCACGATTAACCCATTCCACAGGTGAAGAAGATGAAACACAGAGAGGCCAAGTGACCTGTCCAAGATCACACAGCCAAGGAGTGACAAAGCCCCTGAATCCACACGGCCGCCGTAGGCATTGTTACTAGACTTATCTTTAAAAAAAAAAAGAAACTTTTTTTTAAAAAATGTTTATTTGTTTCGAGAGAGAGAGCGAGAGAGCGGCAGAGAGAGAGGGAAACACAGAATCTGAAGCAGGCTTCAGGCTCTGAGTTGTCAGCATGGATCCTGACACTGGGCTTGAACTCACAAACTGCAAGATCATGACCTGAGTGGAAGCTGAACGCTTAACCAACTGAGCCACCCAGGCACCCCATTACTAGCCTTATCTAAAGATGAGGAAACTGAGGCTCAGAGAGGAGAAATCCACTGCCCAAGATCATCGCCAAGACGGCACTGAACAAAACCTCTATCCTATCACTGAAGGCCTCAGTTTGCCGTGCCGGGAAAATGGGCACATGACTTGCGGGCTTTTCTATTTTCGCCTCTTGGCTACAGTTTTTATTTTTATTATTATTTTTTAAGATTTTATTTTTAAGGAATCTCTACACCCAACATGGGGCTCGAACTTACAACCCTGAGATCAAGCGTTGCATGTTCTACTGACTGAGCCAGCCACATGCCCCTCCCTCTTAGCCATGTTTTTTTTTTTTTTTTTTTTTTTCTTAAACTCACCAGTTTCTTTTTAATTTAAAAAGTTCACTAATGTTGGGGCATTGCTGGGGGGCTCAGTCGGTTGAGCATCCAACTTCAGGTTATGATCTCATGGCTCGTGAGTTTGAGCCCCGCATTGGGCTGGCTGCTGTCAGGGCAAAGCCTGCTTCGGATCCTCTGTCCCCCTAAGGTCTGGGCTTAGACCTTAAGAGGCTGAGAGTGTTTCCGTTTGCAACCAACAAGAGGTGTGAGAAAGGCTTCCCTCGTGTGGCTGTCCCCCCTTTGGCCCACACCCCACAATGTTAAAAAGTAACCTGAGGCACGTTACAAAGTTTAGAAGTTTTTTTGAGCAAAAATCAATTTGAACCCGTCCCAGCCCAGCAGATGGAAAGGGGTCCCCAGGAGCTGTTGAAAATCAAAGACCTTTTAGGCAGAGGGAGCAGGAACAAGGAATTTAAACGATGCAAAAAAGTGGGTTGATTACTTCGAGGTTACTTTTTCCTTTAGGGGATGGCAGAGATCTATCAGGAGAATGACCTTCCTAGTGTTGATCAGGTGACTCCTGACTGACCGGGTTAACATTGCATTTCCAGGAGAGCTGAAACCGTCTTAAGTCCCAGTTTGGTGACATGGGGCTTAGCATAAATGGCTCTATTTGGGGCCTGCTCTTCTTGCTTTTAACAGTATTGGGCAGACCTTCCCAGCTGAGCCCAGCCCAGATCAGCCACCTCTCAGCCAAACGCACATCTGTTTTAAAGTGACTGCATTTCGGGAGGCACCTGGGAGGCTCAGTGAGTTAAGCATCTGACTTCGGCTCGGGTCATGATCTCGCAGTTTGTGGGTTCGAGCCCCGCGCCGGGCTCTGTGCTGACAGCTCAGAGCCTAGAGCCTGCTTCGGATTCTGGGTCTCCCTCTCTCTCTGCCCTCCCCCGCTTGTTCTCTCTCTCTCTCTCCCTCTCTCTCTCTCCCAAAAATAAACATTAAAAATTTTAAAAAAATAAAGTGACTGCATTTTGGGGCACCTGGGTGGCTCAGTCGGTTGAGCGTCCGACTTTGGCTCAGGTCATGATCTCACGGTTCATGAGTTCGAGCCCCACATCGGGCTCTCTGTTGTCACCACTGGGTTCGCCTGGGATGCTCTGTCCCGGGCTCTCTCTGCCCCTCCCCCACTCGTGCTCTTTGTCTCTCAAAAATAGACATAAAAAAAAATAAAGTGACTGCATTTTGGTGTGGTGTGTTTCATGGCATTTTTGTGGCAATAGATACATATTCCAACCCCCCCCCCCGATATATCTTGGTGCTATGGTCTGAATGTCTGTATTCCCTCCAGATTCACATGTTGAAATCCTAACCCTCAAAGGTGATGATATTAGGATTCATCCTTCCTCCCTCGTGAGGATACAAGCAGTCTGTGTTCTAGAAGAGGACCTCCACCTGAGCAGCTGGCACCCTGCTCTCAGACTTCCCGCTTTCCAGGACCATGAGCAATAAATTTCTGTTGTTTAGTAGCCATCCAGTCGGTAATTCAGCATCCTGAATGGATTAAGACATTTGGCAATTGTTCCAAAGCGGTACCTATAGATCAGCTTTATTCTTTTCTTTTTTTTTTTTTAACGTTTATTTTTGAGAGAGACAGACAGAACACGAGCAGGGGAGGGGCAGAGAGAGAGGGAGACACAGAATCCGAAGCAGGCTCCAGGCTCTGAGCTGTCAGCACAGAGCCCGACGCGGGGCTCGAACTCACAGACGGGAGATTACGACCTGAGCTGACGTTGGATGCTCAACCGACGGAGCCACCCAGGTGCCCCTAGATTACCTTTATTCTTTTTAACAGCTGCCAAGTTTTTCTTTCTTTTAACTTAAAAAAATGTTTAGTTTTGAGAGAGAGAGAGAGAGAGAGAGTGTGTGTGTGTGTGTACGAGTGGGGCAGAGGGGGGGGGGACAGAGGACGCAAAGCGGGCTCTGCACCGACAGCAAAGAGCCCGATGTGGGGCTTGAACTCGCGAATGACGAGATAATGACCTGAACTGAAGTCTGATGCTTAACTGACTGAGCCACCCAGGCCCCATCAGCTGCATATTAGCACATTATTTCATTAAGTGATGTCTCATCTTTTATCCATTTATACATATACATATATATATATATATATATATATATATATATATATATATATATTATCCATTTACATATGGAAATCTCTACACCCAATTGGTGCTTGAACTTACGATCCCAACATCAAGAGCAGCGTGCTCTTCTTGCTGAGCCAGCCAGGTGCCCCAATAAAAAGATTTTTTTAAAAAGCCATTCAAAAAAAAAAAAAAGCCATTCATAAGACAAAGAAGAAATCATAACAGAAATGAGAAAATATTTAGAAATGACCAATCATCAAACTACTCTACAACAAAACTTGCTAAAGGACAATCTATTGCCGAGGGCACCTGGGTGGCTCAGCCGGTAAAGCTTTGACTTTGGCTCGGGTCATGATCTCACTGGTCTTGACTTCAAGCCCCGCATCGGGCTCTCTGCTGTCATCACAGAGCCCACTTTGGATCCTCCGTCCCCCTCTCTCTCTGCCTCTCCTCCGCTTGTGCTCTCTCTCTCTCTGTTTGTCTCAACATACATTTAAAAAAGGACAATCTATTGCTGCATGTGACAATATGAATGAATCTCAAGAGACAGAATGTTGAGCAAAAGAAACTCAATAAAAGAATATATGATTATATTACATGAAGTTCAATTAACAGGCAAAGCTAAACTAGGGTTTTAAAAGCCAGGATAGTGGTTCCGTTGGAGAAAAGAGGGGACTCTGATGGGGAGGGGGAATGGGAGAGCTTTTTGGAGGGCTTTATCTTGGTGCTGGTGACTCAGATATACATATACATAAAAGTTCATCGATCTTAAGATTAGAGCGCTTTGCGGTATATAAGTTATACCTTAACACAGAGGTAAATTTAAGAGACTAAAATATTAATAAATGTGACCGTCCATACACTCCACATATAACATTTTCAAAGTAAAGAACACATTCGAAATAGTAGAATGTAAAAACAACCAAAAAACAACAGCAAGAAACTAAGATGCAGCTAAAGCGACCCCTAGAGGAAAATGTATAGCTATGTTGATAAAGATGGATTTGGAGGGACTGGAGTAGGGCTGGTGGGGAGTCATGAAAGACTATCTTGTTTGCCTGTCTTTCTGCCACCAGCTCCACCACCGGGAGGTCTGACATCCAGTGGATCGCAGGGATTCTTGGGGAACAAGAAGGAGCAGACACGTCCTTAACTCTCTGGTTCTTCAGTTCTGGGACTGGCTTGGATTTATGTCTTGTCTTCCCTGAACCGTTGGGTTCGTGGACTGCCAGGATTGGGAGAGGCATTTTGGAGTTGGGTGAGGAGAGCATTCTGGGGTGATGGCTCATGGGGGTGAAGTGCTGCTTCTTGGAGCCTCTCCTGGAGGTGGCAGCCTCATCCCTAGGGGAGGGGTGGGGACAGAGGAGGTGGTAGATAAAAGGGAGGGTTTGGGAGCAGGGATGTTCTGTAATGCCAGGGCTTAGGGGTGAAAGGAAAATTCTAAAATTTTAGAATCCTGAAATTCTAGTATGCCGGCTGTTGCCTTGGGTCAATCCTTGCCCCCCCCCCCCCCCCGTTTAAAATTATTTTAAAGAGAAAGGGAACGAGTTGGGGAGAGAGACAGAGGGAAAAGAGAGAGAATCTCAAGCAAGCTCCACACTCAGCATGGAGCCCAATGTGGGACTCGATCCCACGACCCTGGAATCATGACCTGAGCTGAAATCAAGAGTCAGAGGCTCAACGGACGAGCCACCCAGGCACCCCCTCCTGGCCCTTTTTGCAGCCTCAGTGTCCATCTTCTGTAAAATGGAGCCTCAGCAGGAAGAGGTGGGATTGGGGAGGGATAAGAAAGACAAACTCAGGGACTAACTACCTGGGCCAGTTTGGTTCTGTTATTTCCCAGCTGTGTTACTTTGGGCAAGTAACTCGACCTCTCTGGGCTTCACTTTTCTGATTTGTGAAATTTTCAATACACACCTCTTAGGACGGTCAGGGAATTAAATTGGTTGAAACACATACAATGCTTGGGCCCTGAAGCCAGAAGGCCGGGGTGATGAAGGGGGCATGGGAAGGAGGTCCAAATTACCAGGGCCCGAAGGTCCCCCAGGAAAGGGACTCTGGGATGACAATGTGACTTTGCGGAGAGGCCTGTACATTGTCTTCGTCAAAGCCTGAACCTACTCTCGGCAGCTTTGTGCCTGTTTGATTCCCAGCTCCGCCCCTTCTCAGGCTGCGCGACCCTGGGCAAGTCATTTCACCTTTCTGAGCTTTACTGTTGGGTGTGTTAAGTGAGTTAATATATACAATGCACTTCGCGTTACACTTGACATACAGGAGTGCTCCCTAAGACTTAACGGTTAGGGTGGGGACTGTGGAGTGGCCACTCAACATCCATGCTAACCTCCTTCTAGCGTGTCCAGCATTCTAAAGGGAGCGTGGTTCTGGGGGGGGGGGGGGGAGGCGAGAGATGTTCAACCCTTTCAATGATTTTTGTAAGCACCTAATATTTGGTAGTCAGGCCCTTTTCTGCATGAGCTGGGTAGAATGGTTTCCAATGGACCGATAAGGCTACTGTTATTTCCGGAGTCAACAAATACTCATGTAGCCTGAGGGCACTGGGGAGCCATGGCAAGTTCTATGCGCCGGAGCAAGCTGCAGGTAGAGAGTAGGTGGGAGGGGGCAGCTTGGGGCAGGAGATCAGGGAGGAGGTGAGGGCAGAAGGGAAGAACATGAAGGAGGTCTTGAGCTAGGGTAGGGGGAGGCCTGGGAGACTGACGGGCTTTGGGAGGTTGGAGCCCGGGATGAATATACCGGGCGGGGGGGGGGGGTCTTGGCTCCCCAGGGCCGACTGTTTCTATGAGACTCAAAGAAGGTAAAGGAGTAGAGCTCATGACCCAAGTCCCTGTGTTTGAGCCACCCAGCCCAGGTCACACGACTGGAATAGTGCTGCAAAGGATTCTGGGAAACCGAGTTTCTGCCATTTTTGGCTTCTCTAAAGGAGGCTGTCATAGGGCAGCAACCTCCCCAAACACAGAAAGTGCTTCTTATGTTGTGTGGCCAAAAGGAATGTCAAATGTCCCCATAAGTGGTTATTAGGGCTCCAGGGGGCTGGGCTGGGCTGAATCCTGTGTGTGTGTGTGTATGTGTGTGCGTGCACGTGTGTGTGATGTGTCCGGATCTTGTCTCTCCCTTGTTCACAGCCCTCAGGGGCTCCCGTCCACTCACAGCGTGCTGGAAACTCCTCCATGGTCCCTAGGGTCCCATGGGTCTGCTCCTATCCCCTCATCTTCTTCCTCCCACTCTCCCCTCTGCTCCAGCCCTCCAGCCTCTTCCTTGTCTCTCAGATACTCCAAGCCACTCCCACCTCAGGGCCTTTGCACCTGCTGTTCCGCTTCCAGATCCTCACATAGCTGGCTCCCTTCTCCCCCTCAGGTCGCTGCTCAGATGTCACTTCCCCTGACATGCCTGACCTGACCTCCTCCGCTGTGCCTTCGCTCTCACCTCTTACCCTCTTTGATTTTCTGTCAGAGCCCTGTGGCCCCTGACATTACAGCATATGTTTACTTTCCACGCTCACTAAAGTGTCACCTCCATGAGGGCAGTGGTTTTGGTTGTTTTCTGCTGTCTCCCCAGTAAGTGCTTAATAAAGAATTGTTGAGGGGCGCCTGCGTGGCTCAGTGGGTTAAGCATCCGACTTTTGGTTTCGGCTCAGGTCATGTTCTCACGGTTTGTGGGTTCGAGCCCCAGGGCCCGGCTCTGTGCTGCCGGGGCAGAGGCTGCTTCGGATTCTCTCTCTTCCTCTCTCTGCCTCCCCTGCTCTTGCGTGCTCTCTCTCTCCCTCCCTCCCTCCCTCTCTCAAAATAAATAAATAGACTTAAAAAATATTGTTGACGTGATAAATGCCTCACTATTGCAGTGTAGTTCCTTTTGGTTCTCTGGGCCTCAGTTTCCCTAGCCATGCAGGAGAGCTTTGCCACTCCGACCTTGGTGGGAAGGGACAGTGGGTGGAGAGACCAGGGGCTGGGCCCCAAGGAAAAGTTTTCTAAGCACCCCCTCCCCACCAGGAATCTGGGGAAAGGCAGAGAGGCCCCCCTTTCCCTAGGTCCGTCCCCACCTGCCTGGGAAGAAATGGGGGACACCTGGGAGGAGGGAGGAGCCCCAGAGGAAAAAAGGACGGTCTCTTCTTGGTTGTAATCCTGGGTGATCCCTGGACTCCTCCTGGCCCCTGGACTCGCCTCGCCTGCCCAGCAATCTTGGCGCCCTCTAGGCAGAGGAAGCAGCTTCCTTCAGCCACCCCTGCGTCCACAGAATGTGCTCCTCAGCCCTTCAGGTCCCTGTCACGGTGGAGTGTCCCTGCTCCGCCCGGATCTGGCGGGAAGGAGCGGGCGGGTGCTCTGCTCTGACCCAAGTGGCTGCCCAGCCCCCTTCCCCTGCGCCCTGCGGTGGGGGCGGCCTCCCGGGTCAGCGGCTGCCCTTGTAAGGAGGTGACACCCCGGACACCCGACACGCCGGGTTATAATTAACTCAGACACGTGGCGACCCCACCCCCCCAACACCTGTCCCTGTGTCCCCCCAGCCCCAGCGCCTGGGGTCTAGGTCTTTGCAGAGGCGACAGCGAAGCGCCCTCTAAAAATAAGCTCCTTTCCAGGATGAGTCCCTCCCTGTCCCCTCCCTGCCAGCCCAGCGGAAATCTCTCAGCGTCAGCCCCGTGGCTGGGGGGGGGGCGGGCAACCCCTTCCCCCAACCTGGCCTCGAGTTCCAATCCTCTCGACTCAGGAGAGCCTCAGTTTCCCTCCTACTCACTGTGCACCCAAGCACAGGCTTCTGGGCTTACACTGTCCTGCGTTCAGGCCTGGGCTTTGGCCAAGTGCTCCCCATAGCTGGGTGACAACGGGCAAGTCTCCGCAAAACCAGATACCGGGCCTCCCGGGGGGCTATTGCAAGGCTTCCCCAGGTGCAGGCCTCAGGACCCGCTGTTTGCCCAGGTCAAGGCCACTGGGGGCTGGAGGAGAGGTCTGGGCATAGGAGGGGCTGGCGGCCCAGTGCAGGGCCAGGGGAGGGTGGCTTCTACGTGCCTGGGACGTCCCCTGCCACGGTCCCGTGTCCTGGGCGGGGGGCCAGCTGTCCCTGCCAGCCCGACTCAGCACTTGGTCAGGGAATCAGCTTGATGTGACGCTCAGCCCCTGGGGCAGCCCATACAAGGCCATGGGGCTGGGCACAAGGCATGCCTGGGTTCAGGGTGGGCACGGTGCCCGGGCAGCGAGGTGAGAGGCTCAGCCGCCCTCCAGCTCCCTTCCCCGGGGGGCAGCCCCTCCCAGCTGCACAGCCCGGCCCCCCTATATAAGGCCAGGGCTACAGGCCCTTCCTTTGGGTCAGTGTCGCCTCCAGGATACAGACAGCCCCTTTCAGCACAGCCCAGCCAGGTACCACTGGGGGTGGGAATCAGGGTGGGGTCCAGAATGGGGACCCCCCCCCCCCTGGTGCCAGCAGCCGATCTGGTCCTACACACAGGAGGGTTGGTGTGTGGGGAGATTGGCCCTGCGTCTGGAAGTCACCTCCACCTGTGACCCCCCCCACCGCCCGCAGGGTCCGTGTCGCAGGGCCACGGGGAGGGATCTTGGAGACAAAGGGAGTCCTGCCAGCTGCCAGCTGTCACCCCTGCAAGGGGCTGAGGGGCTGCAGGGCTGCAGGCCGGGGCCTGTGATTGTGATGGTTTGTCACCAGAACGACGGGGGGGAGGGGGGGGTGATGGCACGAGCCGCGGGGAGTGTCCGTATGTCCACCGGCAGGGTCTGCAAGAGCAGGCTCCGCGGGGTCTTGGCATTTGTGATTCTGTGGGTCCCCGTGGTGTCCCACAACAGTGTGACCTTGTGTTCTGGACTTTCTGTGGCTCCCGCATGGGTGCCTGCACCCCGGGTGTGTCCCTGAGCTTGGAGGGGTGTGTGTGTGTGTGTGTGTGTGTGTGTGTGTGTGTGGTGCTGGGGCTATTTCTGTCTGTGTCTCTGGGCCACCCCCGCCTTGCCTCCGTGCCCTCTGCTGACATGTCTCTTGCAGGGTGGGGGTGGGAGAGCATGAAGGGGGGTTTCTGGGCTGGAAGCCCTTGAGGCCCGAGGCCTGGACGCGTGTCCTCCCGGCCTCCTTGGCCCACCTGTCTCCGGCCTGCTGACTTGGCGCAAGCCGAGCCCCTGGAATGTGGGGGGTGGGGGTGGGGGGGACAGCAGCTGGGGGGGGGGAGGAGGAGGAGTCTGCCAGACTATAAATAATCCCCAACCCTGGACGGCAGCTCCGTGGTGAATTCCACCCGCCCCTGGCCTGATGCCGCAGCCTTCGGCTCCCCCCTGGTCCTGATTCCCTTCTCACCATCCTACCTGCCTCCCACTCCTGGAGCCGGGAGCGAGCTCCCAGTCCTGCCACGGCCACTGAAGAGTCCCTCCCCCTTCCTGGCTCTTATGGATAAACGTAAGGGTAACAACAGCAGCCGGCCCTCCAGGTAGCAGGCCCCAGCTCCACGGGAGGGCATGTGATCAGCTGGCCTCATGATGGAGTCTGAAGAGTCCTCTTGGCCACCCCCTAGGCGAGGCTTAGTCCACAGGAGACAGAGGCTCAGAGAGGCTGAGCAACCGGCTTGGGGGTCACACAGCAGGGAAGTGGCCCAGGTGGCATTTGAACCCAGCTCTGACGACTCCCGCAGCTGAGCTCTTCTCAACGGAGCCCTGAGGGAGGGCTGCCAGCAGACAGGGGTGGGGACGGCCACCCAGCCTTCCCTTCCACCCTGCCCCTCATCCCTTGAACCCAGGAACCTCCGCAGACAGGATGTCCCTTCTCTGCTCGCACGCTCGCTCGTTCTCCGCAGCACCCTCCACCTTCTCTGAAACTCCTCACGCAGGCCTTTAAAATAATAACAACAGGGGTGCCCGGGGCGGGGCTCAGTCGGTTAAGCGGCCGACTTCGGCTCAGGTCACGATCTCACGGTCCGTGAGTTCGAGCCCCGCGTCGGGCTCTGTGCTGACAGCTCAGAGCCTGGAGCCTGCTTCGGATTCTGTATCTCTCTCTCTCTCTCTCTCTCTCTCTCTCTGCCCCTCCCCCGCTTGTGCTCTGTCTCTCCCTCTCAAAAATAAACATTAAAAAAATTAAAAAAAATAACAGCAATAATTATAATAATGGCCAAGCAAAATAATGCTTATTGTGAGCCAGGACTATCCCAAGTGCTTTACGTAGTTTGGCTCCTTTCGTGCTCCCAATAGCCCCATGGGATGAGTGCTATTATGACCCCCCCATTCCACACATGAGTAATCTGAAAGCACAGAGAAGTTAAGCAAGGTGCCCAAGGTCACACAGCGTCTTGTAAGTGGCAGACCTGGAATTTAAACCCGGGCTGTCTGATCCTGGAAACTACGCTTTTATCCATGCCGGCATTACTATTCCATCCCAAAGGCCCCCCGCTTCATTTTCCAGCTGGAGAAACTGTCTCTAGCAAGATTATTAGTCTGGGGTCACCTGTCAGGGTGTGACCGAGCTGGGATCTTAGCCATAGAGTTCGGATGCATCCTGTGAAGGCGCAGGGGCTCAGAGAGGGCGCCCTTCTTGTCCCCAGTCATGCAGCCGTCGACCCCCAGACCTTGCTCTGTTCCCTTGCTGGTCTCTGCTGGACGCGAGCTAACCTTCTCCACCTTCCCTGCCCACCAGGCCCCCCACGCCGCCACCATGCCGTTCGGTAACACCCACAACAAGTTCAAGCTGAACTACAAGCCTGAGGAGGAGTACCCTGACCTCAGCAAGCACAACAACCACATGGCCAAGGCGCTGACCCTTGAGATTTACAAGAAGTTGCGGGACAAGGAGACTCCATCCGGCTTCACTCTGGACGACGTCATCCAGACAGGTGTGGACAACCCAGGTAAGCCTCCTTGGTGGAGCGGGGACAGGGATTAGAATGGCAGTGGGGGGGGGAGGGGGGCTCTGGAGCTGCCTGCCAGGCCTCGATCCCACCTCCCTGGGCCTCAGTTTCCTCATCCGAAAAATGGGCACCCGTGTTGCGAACACATAGGAGTCGGCGCACACAAGTGCTTAGAGCAGCCCCTGGTACAGGGCCACCACTCGGGATCTGAGGAGGGATGTCATTGGTGCTCTGGTTCTTTCTCCAAGGACACCCTGCGAGGGTCAGCAGCACCAGAGGCAAAAGAGCACGTCCTAGCCTCCAACTCACTGTGCCATTGAGGAGGGAGGGCCCCTCTTTCCAGACCCCTATTTTCCCCTCTGGGAACACGAGGGCTGTTCAAGTCTCTTATCATCTGTGGGAGCCGATAGTCTAATAAGCTTTTGAAAATGTTTAGGTAAAGGAAGAGTATGTGATTTGGGGACTCTGAAGTGGTCATATTTTTAGTACCTTGTAACTGGCCCCCCAAGACTCTCCTTTCTCCGTTGCCCTGCCCCCAGCACCTTGCCCTCACCCCAGATGCTGCCTAGACCTCTCCTAGCCTTCCCTCCCCATCCACATAACCCTCAGCCTCTGCAGTTCTGAAACACACACACTCACAGGCGCGCGCGCGCGCGCACACACACACACACACACACACACACACACACAGAGTCTACGCTGGACCCAGGAGCCCAGGCCTTCCTTGCTGGGGACAGGCAGCTCTGACCTCACCCTGAATCCCCAGGTCACCCCTTCATCATGACCGTGGGCTGTGTGGCTGGCGACGAGGAGTCCTACCAGGTTTTCAAGGATCTCTTCGACCCCATCATCCAGGACCGGCACGGGGGCTACAAACCCACCGACAAGCACAAGACCGATCTCAACCATGAGAACCTCAAGGTCAGCCACCCCCTCCCACCCGCCACCAGAGGGGAGGGATGGGGGAGGGAGGGAGGCAGACAGAGGGACAGAGGGACAGAGAGGCACAGAAGACAGACCAGGAGGCTGGGGTCAGATGGGAGGGGAGCCAGGGAGGGAGATGAAGAGACACAGGAAGTGGGGGGCCAAGGTGGGGAAAGAGATGCTTGGAGAGAAAAACAGGGACGCATGAGGGGCGGGGAGAGAGACAGATGGAGGGACGGACAGAGAAGGGAGAACCCAGCGAGCGGGGCAAGGAGGAGCTGAAAAAAGTAGCAGAGAGTAAGAACGGGGAGCATCTGGGGGGTCACAGGCTTGCTGGGGAAGGGGCAGCCTGGGCGGCATGCCCAGCCCTGACCCCCCACTCCTGCCCTCCAGGGCGGAGACGATCTGGATCCCAACTATGTGCTCAGCAGCCGCGTCCGCACGGGCCGCAGCATCAAGGGCTACACGCTGCCCCCCCACTGCTCCCGGGGCGAGCGCCGGGCGGTGGAGAAGCTCTCCGTGGAAGGTGAGAACCCCCACCCTGCCCACCATTGGGGCCACCCAGCTCTGGCCCTGCTTCTCCATGGAAAGAGCTTGGTAAATCATAGCTGCTTGGTGAGTGATGGCTGGCAGCACTACCCTTGGTGGAAGTCTGAGGGTGCTGTCAGATCTGAGCAGATCTCTGCCTGTAGACACCAGGGACCTGACTTCCATCCATCCATCCATCCACCCACCCATCCATCCATCCTCCATCATCCATCCATCCATCATCCATCCATCCATTCATTATCCATCCATCATCCATCATCCATCCATCCATCCATCCATCCATCATCCATCATCCATCATCCATCCATCTATCCATCATCCATCCATCATCCATCATCCATCCATCCATTCATCCATCCATCCATCCATCCATCCATCATCCATCATCCATCATCCATCCATCTATCCATCATCCATCCATCATCCATCATCCATCCATCCATCCATTCATCCATCCATCCATCCATCCATCATCCATCATCCATCATCCATCCATCTATCCATCATCCATCCATCATCCATCATCCATCATCCATCCATCTATCCATCATCCATCCATCATCCATCATCCATCCATCCATTCATCATCCCTCCCTCCCTCCATCCATCCATCCATCATCCATCCATCCATTCATCATCCATCCATCATCCATCTATCCATCATCCATCATCCATCCATCATCCATCCATCATCCATCATCCATCCATCCATCCATCCATCCATCCATCATCCATCCATCCATTCATCATCCATCCATCATCCATCATCCATCCATCCATCCATCCATCCATCATCCATCCATCCATTCATCCCTCCCTCCCTCCATCCATCCATCCATCCATCATCCATCATCCATCCATCATCCATCCATCATCCATCCATCCATCCATCCATCCATCATCCATCCATCCATTCATCCATCCCTCCATCCATCCATCCATCATCCATCATCCATCCATTCATCCATCCATCCATCCATCCATCATCCATCATCCATCATCCATCATCCATCCATCATCCATCCATCCATCCATCCATCCATCATCTATCCATCTATCCAACCAGCAAACATTTACAGCTGTTATGGTCCTGAGTAGGGAGCTGGGGGCTTTCATGATGAATAGGATGGATGAGGTCGCTGTTCTCACAGATCTGTCAGCCTGGTGAGGAGATAAGAGGGAACACAGAAACCAACAAAAGAATAATTCCCAAATGCCATGTAGCCAAGAAACGAGGGTGGGTCACAGAATGACTCAGGGGAGCTCCCTTAGAAAGGAGGAGACCTGACTGACAAGGAAGGAGCCTGAAGAATTCCAGGCCAGCAGAGCAGCAAGTGCAAAGGGCCTGAGGTGGGCAAGTGTGTGGGAGGAACAGCCAGGAGACCAGTGTGGCTAGAGCTGAGTGGAGGCGGGGGGAGGAGATGGGGTCCGAGGAGTATGAGTGGCCAGGTTGCACAGAGCCTTGTGTGCCCTCCGGAGGGCTTTGGCTTTGACTCTGAGGGAGATGGAAGCCATGGAGTCCTCTGGCTGTTGGGTGGGGAACAGACTGTGGGCAAAGGTAGGAGCAGAGAGACCGTGAGGGGAAGGCACAGTCGTTCAGGTGAGGGTAGGAGATAGGCAACGGGATGGGGAGAGACAGCAGGGATCTTTGGGAGGTAGAATCATCAAGGTGGGCAGGCATATTGTTCTGGTAAGTGTTAAACAACTAGCTCTCAAAAAAAAGAAAAAAGAAAAAGCCCCAATCTATAGCGACTGCCAATTTCTATGGTATAAATTCTACCACGGCCAATTTTGAGCTATGAACATGGTGTCATAGAAAGACGGGAAAAGGTGGGCGGTAACATATCCTTACATAGTATTCCCACCTTACAGATACAGATGAAAATAACTTCAAGGATGTAGATAATAAAAATGAAAATAACTTCCAGAATGTAGGCGGCGTCTGAGTGGCTCAGTCGGTTGAGCGTCAGACTCTTGGTTTCAGCTCAGGTCATGGTCCCCAGGTCGTGGATCGAGCCCCGTGTCAGGCTCCACACTGAGCATGGAGTCTGCTTGAGATTCTCTCTCTCTCTCTCTCTCTCTCTCTCTCTTTGACCCCGCCCCTGCTCGTGCCCCCTCTCTCTAAAATTTAAAAGAAAGAGTAAAATAATTAGGAAGCAATACTTTTGAGTATTTATTACCTATGTTTTAACTATATTTAAGGGGCGCCTGGGGGCTCAGTTGGTTGAGCATCCGATGTGGGCTCAGGTCATGATCTCACAGTCCAGGAGTTCGAGCCCCACGTCGGGCTCTATGCTGACAGCTCAGAGCCTGGAGCCTGCTTCGGATTCTATGTGCCCCTCCTCCACTTGGGCTCTGTCTCTCTCTCTCTCTCAAAAGTAAACAAACATTAAAAAAATTAAATATAATATATTTAATTGTAAGTTTATATAAATGTTTATTATTTTTTAAAGCTTATTTATTTATTTTGAGAGAGAGAGAGAGAGAGAGAGACAGCGTGAGGGGCGGAGGGGCAGAGAGAGAATCCCAATCAGGCCCTTCAGCGCGAAGCCTGATGCAGGGCTCAAACCCACGATCCGTGAGGTCATGACCTGGGCTGAAACCGAGAATTGGCCACTTAACTGACTGAGCCACCCAGGTGCCCCTATATAAGTTATTTTTAACAATATGATATAGTAAGTAGATAGTATGTGATATAGAACATTACATAAAAATGTATAAAATGTATATAAATACATACATATTACAGAAATATATATTATGCATATGTGCATAATATACATTCATTCTACATATGAATGTACACAAATATTTTGTGTGGTATATTTTAATAATTTTTACTGATGGTTCCCCACATTCCTAAGATTTTGATCATCTGTCTGGCTGGCCGGTTGAAGGGGCCCCAGCACACCGTTGCTCCCAGGCGGATGGGATGCCAGGGTCAAGGAAAGGGAGATTCCCTGTTTCTGGGCAGAGCGCATGGCGTGGCTGTTCCCGGAGCCTGGGCAGGCAGGAGGGAGCATGCTTCGGGGACAGGTCGCGAATTTGGGTTTCGTCCTAGTGTTCGGGTGCCGTTAGGACATCCACGGGCCCAACCCCAGGCTCGTTGGGGGCAGCAGTGTGGGGACTCCGGGGGCCTCCCCGTCCAGGTTGTGGGGGCGCAGGCTGCTGACCATTCCCTCGTGTGGCCCCTCAGCCCTCAACAGCCTGACAGGCGAGTTCAAGGGGAAGTACTACCCTCTGAAGAGCATGACCGAGCAGGAACAGCAGCAGCTTATTGACGATCACTTCCTGTTCGACAAGCCCGTGTCCCCACTGCTGCTGGC
This sequence comes from Panthera leo, assembly GCF_018350215.1. NCBI lineage: Eukaryota > Metazoa > Chordata > Mammalia > Carnivora > Felidae > Panthera > Panthera leo. The sequence goes on from NC_056693.1 coordinate 11,421,402, forward strand.
CTCAGGCATGGCCCGAGACTGGCCCGACGCCCGCGGCATCTGGTGAGGTCCCCCCACTCCCCTCCCCATTCCTTCACCAAAGCCAACACCATAAAAACAATTATGTTTCCAGGCGCCCCAGACAATGACCTCGCCTTCCACCCCTGCCTACTTTGTGGTCTGTGAGTCACATTTTAGGAAACTTGGACCAGGGAAGTGGCAATTAGGGACTTAGACTTGAACCAGACTCCCTGGGTTCTAACCCCAGCACTGCCATTTACTAGATGTGACCTCAGGCACATTATTTAACATTTCTGTGCCGACCGAGCCCTACATTGGGCTCCACACTGAGCGTGGAGCCTGCGTGAGATTCTCTCTCTCCCTCTGCTCCTCTCCCCTGCTCTTTCTCTCCTTTTCTCTCTCTATATATACACCAGTGTCTGGTATATAGTAAGTGACCAACATCTTGGCTATTAGTTTTATCTTCGACTGTTGCTAGTTAGGTTTGTATGAATCCTTGAATCCCTGATTCTGATAGGCAAAGATTTTCAAAGGTTTCAAAAGCCTAGGTTTCCGATGACCAGGAGAATGTGTGAGTTCTAAGACATACACATTTTAAATATTTTTGGGTTCTAAGATTCCACTAATTTCAGATTCTGTGATTCCACGGTTGCAGACATTTCCAGATCTTAATGTTTTATCTGAGATGTCACAGGGTGATGGGAAGATTGGTCCTGGGACCAGTAGTAGGATTTCCAAGATTTATCAATTCTGATTCCCAGCTTTTGTTTTTCAAAGATTCTGAAATTCCAAGAGTCTGTAATTTAATGCTGTTCAAAGACTTAAGACCCTAAAAGTCTTTGATCCTAGGACTGGCGATTTCTCAGATTCTAGGACGTTAGGGTCTACAGGTGTAAGCTTCCGCGATTTTCAGGAGCCGGTGTCACCACCTCAAACTCCTCAGGCCCGGGGCCCCCTTGCGGTGGGTACTTTTGCCAGGGGGCGGGAATGGGGTGGCCACGCGGGACTGATCCCTTGGCCTCCTCCTGCGCCCCACCCTAGGCACAATGACAACAAGAGCTTCCTGGTGTGGGTGAACGAGGAAGACCACCTCCGAGTCATCTCCATGGAGAAGGGGGGCAACATGAAGGAGGTTTTCCGCCGCTTCTGCGTGGGGCTGCAGAAGGTGGGTAGCCTGCCTCTCACGGCAGACTTCTGACCCCCGCTGAACGCCCCACCCGCTTTCCAAGACCCCGCCCCCCCGGGGAACCCGGCTCCACCCAGCGCCCGAGCCCCGCCCCTAATAACCCGACCCCACCCAGCGCCCTAGCCGCCCCCCAACAGACCCGGTCCAACTGATGCCTAACCCCCGCCCATAAGAGACCGGCTCCACCCAGTGCCCAAGCCCCGCCCCTAAGAGACCGACTCCACCCTATGCCTAAGCCCCGCCCCAAGGAGACGGCTCCGCCAGTGCCCAAGCCCCGCCCCTAAGAGACCGACTCCACCCTATGCCTCAGCCCTGCCCCTAGGAGACGGCTCCGCCAGCGCCCAAGCCCCGCCCCTAAGAGACGGGGTCCACCCTCTGCCTAAGCCCCTCCCCAAGGAGACGGCTCCACCAGCGCCCAAGCCCCGCCCCTAATAACCCGACTCCACCCAGCGCCCAAGCCGCCCCCAAGAGACCAGGTCCAGCCTACGCTTAAGCCCCGCCCCTAAGAGGCCGGCTCCACCCTATGCCTAAGCCCCGCCCACAAGCACCTGGCTCCACCCACCCCTATCCTGCCCAAGCCCCGCCCCTAAGAGACCGGGTCCACCGTATGCCTAAGCCCCGCCCCAAGGAGACGGCTCCGCCAGCGCCCAAGCCCCGCCCCTAAGAGACCGGGTCCACCCTACGCCTAAGCCCCGCCCCAAGGAGACTGCTCCACCAGCGCCCAAGCCCCGCCCCTAAGAACCCGACTCCACCCAGCGCCCAAGCCGCCCCCAAGAGACCAGGTCCAGCCTATGCTTAAGCCCCGCCCCCAAGAGGCCGGCTCCACCCTATGCCTAAGCCCCGCCCACACGCACCTGGCTCCACCCATCCCTATCCTGCCCAAGCCCCGCCCCTAAGAACTCGGCTCTAAAGCGTTCTCAAGCCCTGGCTCCACCAGGGTCGTCGGGCCCCTCCCTTCAGAAGCTCACCCCTCACGGTTTTCCGGTCCCACCCTGTCGGAATCCCACCCCCTACCCACGTGCTCACGCTGTGTCCCTCCCAGCCCCGTTCGAGTTGCGGGTGTCTTTGGGGGGCGCCCCCTGGCGCTGACCCCAGATCCTCTCCCCTTACCTCAGATTGAGGAGATCTTCAAGAAGGCCGGCCACCCCTTCATGTGGAACGAGCACTTGGGCTACGTGCTCACCTGCCCATCCAACCTGGGCACCGGGCTGCGTGGAGGCGTGCACGTCAAGCTGGCGCACCTGAGCAAGCACCCCAAGTTCGAGGAGATCCTCACCCGTCTGCGCCTGCAGAAGCGGGGCACAGGTGCGGCTCTGCTTGCATGCGCGCGCCGCGGCGTCGGGGGCGGACCCTTTGTGGGGGCGGAGCACCCACGCGAGTTGTGGGGTGGACGAGGGCTGCCCCTCTGTGAGCCTCAGTTTCCTCCTCTTGTAAATGGGCATCAGCACGCCTTATCCCGTAGGAATCGATACGATATCATGGGTATATAACACGCATGTGTATACCCCGTGCCCCCTAGGAACCTCGGTTTACCATCTATAAAGGAGAGGATGGCCAGGACTCAACCCCGGGGCATTCTCGCTCCAGAGCTCACTTTTGGCCATCAAGCTCTATTTTCATGTTGGAGGGTTGAGGCACGAGGTACCTAAATTAGCCGGCGGCGTGAGCCCATGAATAGACATTTAGGAGGCTCTGCATGCACGTAACCTGTCACACAGTAGGCCCTCAGTACGTGCGGCCAGCTCAGTTGGCACAGGGGCCGCAGGCCCCGCTCCTGCATCTCCGCTCGCTCCTTATGCCCCTGCCTCCTGCTGCTGCAGGTGGTGTGGACACAGCTGCTGTGGGCTCAGTATTCGACGTGTCCAACGCCGATCGGCTGGGCTCGTCCGAAGTGGAACAGGTGCAGCTGGTGGTGGATGGTGTGAAGCTCATGGTGGAGATGGAGAAGAAACTGGAAAAGGGCCAGTCCATCGACGACATGATCCCCGCCCAGAAATAGGCGTCCAGCCCACCCGCCGCCGACTGCTGGAGCCCCAGCCAAAGGGAGGACTCGGCCCATCGGAGCCCCGCCCCTCCCCCCCCCCCCTCCAAAAGGGTTCGGTCCACCGGGGGCTCTTTCCACCATTTTCGGAATTCCATTTCCAGCCAGAGTTCCAACCAACGGGCTTCATCCTCTGAGTTGTGGCCAGTGAAAAACCTCCCCCCGAGTCTCCTTTTCCCAGAGCTCCGCCCACCACCAGGAACTCTGGCTAATGGAGAGCTGGCAGGCACATCTGGAGCTCATGCTTTTTCTACACTCAAAGCAACAAATAAAAGAAACGGCGGCCTTAGCTTTCGTGCGATAGCAATTGAGCAAGAGGACGAGGGGCTTTTGCCATTGGCCGCTGTGCGGCTTGCCCTCCCTAGTCATGTCTTACCCCATCCCTAAAATGAGGCAAGTGCACAGTCCGATCCCAAACTACGAGGAATCTGAGAGCCAGAGAGGCGTGACCCCTTCCCAACCTCCGCTCCCAATCAATCACTCGTGCTCGGATCTCAGACACAGGACCCACACCAGGGAGAAACGTAAGCCAAACAAAATGTCTGAGACTTGAATCTGGCCCACGGGCCTCCGGTTGGAGACCTAACGTGCATCTCCTCACATATACCCCGTTATACTTTTCACCGGCCTCTTTCTGTGTGACCTCCCCTCATCCATCCATAGCTGCTGCCAGTCCTTTAAACTTCCCTTTCTTTGCTCAAGAACCTGCCATAGCTCCCCACATCTCCTAGAATGCAGTCCTATTAGTTTCGATTCTTCAAACTGAGGTGCGCACCTTTCCCTGAAGGCTCATCGCTCCCGTTTTTCGCCCATGACTCGTCTGTACACTTTTGCTCCTGACACCCTGCAATTCCCACCTTAACGCATGTGCCCATGCGCCTTCCTCCTCCAGACCGGGGCTTGGCGCCTAGCATCCCCGCGAAGTCTTCAGGGACCCACCTTTTGGAGAGCTTGGTCCCAGGAAGGAGGGTCGGGCACAGGGGGAGGGGCGGGGAATAGAAGGCCAGAAGCAGGTCAACGTGGATTGGGTGTTGACCACGTCAATCACCTCTGCTCGACCCAATAGGCTGAGGTCTCCACCAGCACAGGCAGAGCGGCGGCCTCAAAAAGAGGCAAAGCTTTCAGAAGGAAACGTGAGGCAGAGTAAGTGTTAGACAGAGTCCTCAGGGACCTGGGGGAGGGAATTTTTCAAACCTGAAGGCACACAGGTAAAGGGCCCTTAGAGATCAAGAAATGTACTCTGTTTTCCAGGGGAAAACTGAGGCCAGAGGAGGTCTCCGAGAATTCCCAGAGAAATTGCTGAAACAGGAAGGTTAGAAGAGAAAGGCAGGATCTGTCAGATGTCAGGGTGTCCTTTACAACACTGTCCCCAAATGAAGATCCCATCACTAACCCCAGCTCCGTCCTCTGACCCCCCCCCCCCCCCCGGCCGCCGGGGAGCCACACAGACCACAAACATTCCAGCCGCCCGGTCTGAGCCAAATCTGCGGTCCAGGTGCCCGTTCTGCCCATCTTGCCTCATAAGCCTCAAATCTGGCCCTTGTCTCCCCACCTTCTGTCCCACTTCGACCTTCTCCCTAACCTCCCGACCTGTCTTCTTCGCTCCCTTCACAGCATAAACCTGACCCTGCCTCTCCCTTGCTCACAACCTTGCCGTGGCTCCCCAGTGCCCTTGGAAGAAAGCCCAAGCCCCTCTCCACGGCCTTCAGGGCCCTGCCAACATCTCCAGCCTCGTGTCTCCCGGTGACTCTGCTCACTGCCAGCCATAGGCCAGTTGCCGTGCTCTCTCCTGCTTCTTAGCCATTGTACAAGCCGTTCCCTCCACCTAGAACACCAGCTCCCTACCCGCCATGTCTAGCTAGCTGCTCATCATTCTCCCAGTTGCTGCTGAGCTCCTCCTCCTCCAGGAAGCCCTCCCTGGCTACGACTGGCACCCCCTTGGCCCTCCCCAGCCTCTGCCCACCCCACCCCCGGACCCAGGATCATCACTGAGGATGCAGCTGCCTTCTCCACTAGACTGAGCCTGATGATGGCAGGGCTGGGGCAGTCTTGGTCACCACTATGTCCCCAGCACAGGGCTGGGCATACGGGAAGCCCTCAGGGATTGAGATTTCCAGACAGGGTTGGTGGGGTCCCCACCCCACCCACTCCCACGACTCAATATATACACTTTGCAGCAGACCCCTATTCTGGCCTCGCTCTTAAGGCAGGAATGCGGTTCTGCCCCAGACCCTGAATTTTTCCACGCTGACCACTCAGTCTCTACCAACCCCCCGTTTTCATTTTAGTTTCCTATCAGCCCCATGAAGAACACAAGGGCAGACTCTACCACGCCCCAAGTGGGCAACTGAGGCACAGTAAACTAAGCCTCTTCCCTACATACAATCCTCCAATGGCTCTCCAGTGCCCTTGGATGAGAGCCCACCCCTCGCTCACTTTGGCCTTTTGTAAACAAGCTCCTCCGCTCCCCCCCCCCCCCCCCCCCCCGCCCCCAACCTACTGCTTAACTCTACTCAGTTTCCATTTCCTTCCTCTGGCTAAGGTCACCTGGACTTTCCTCTGGGGAACCCCTCTAAGTCCAGCTCTAGGTAGGGGCCTGGCCACTCCAGAGCAACAGTGACTGGTTCAGGGATGGTCACATGACTTCTCTGGGCCAATAAGAGCCTGTCTTGGGATTTTTGACAAAAGTAGGCAATGAGCAACTTTCTGCTAGACGAAGGGAAACTAGACAAAGGGATGAGAGGTTGGAACTGCTGGGTGAAACCACTAACCTCACGGTAAAATAAAACCAGAGGTGAGGTGGCCTGCTGCCTGGATCCAGCCGTACCTGAAGTCGGGCACCCCCAGACTATTAAGGAACATAAGCAAACAAATAACTTTTGCTTATGTGTAGATGGATTATTAGTCCTAACACGGTATTTCTCTTGCTAATTCTCCACCGGCCCCAACATAGCAGCCACACCGAAATTACCCGAAGTTCTCTGAAGGCTTATCGCGCACTCCTACAAACCGGCTTTTGCCCAGCGCATACCCCATGCGCGGTCAACTCCTACTCGTCCTTCAAAGTCCAACTCCGGTATCCTCTCCTCTCTGGAGTGGCTTCCCCGACTCCCCTCACGTTCTCTCCTGGCCTCCCCAAAGCAATGGTTTCTCTAGTGTTTGTGTCAGAACCCCCGTCCCCCACAGACAGGGGCTCCTTGTGTCTCCGTGTCCAGCACCGGGCCTGGCACGGAGTAGGCACAGGTCAATGACTGTTTATTGAATAAATGTACTACTGGAGTTAAGAAGTGGCTTAGAGTCCGGTATAACATGTGGTGGGCACGTGAGTGGATGAATGGGGGACCGATATAGGAACCGGGGGCCTCCTGGATGAGGCTGAGTTCTGTCCTGCCCTCGTCCACAATCATCCTTGACCCTCACCCCCCCACTACTCCCATTCTGCAGATGAGAAAACCGAGGCTCAGAGAGGAGGAACCACTTGGCCCAAAGTCACGCACCTCCTCATCTCAGCCGCAGGTGAGGGCAGGGAAGGAAAAGCCCGGGGTCCGCGTGGGGAAGGGGGGACTCTCCTAAGTTTATTGGGCGACAGGCTGCGGGTGAGGGGGCTGACAGGAGGAGGGTGGGGGTGTAATAACTTAAAAACCGGCAGCTCCTCGAGAGATCTCTGCAGAGGGGAGGGTGTGGGGGGTATTTACAAGGATTTGTACAAAGTGCCCCGCGCCAGCCTGGGGCAGGAAGGGGGGGGTTCGAGCATGAGGGGAGGGCAGGGGAGGGGAAGGAATCTGCCTCTCTGACCCCCACTCCCAGCCCCCCTCCCCTCTTCTACAGTCTTTAGGCTCAGCAACCCTTCCGGCCCCCGCCCAAGGCCTAATTCTTGAGCTGTTGGGGGAAAGGGGGTGGGAATGGAAGTTTCCTCGGTTTCCCTTTCTGCGCCTGCCCTGCCCCCAGAGTCTCCTCAGGTGCCCCACGTTGGGGTGATGGGGGGCGGGGGCAGGACCGGCTGGAGGCTCGAGGAAGGTGCCAGCTCCCCCTGCTCTGCCCCCAAGCTTTTCTCTCCTGCCCAGCGGCCCCGGACAACAGCGCAGGGGACACTCTCTGTCCCCACGTCGGATTCACGGGAGCTGAGGTGATGACGGAGGGAGACTCCCCTCCCTGCCCCCTCTCCCTGCCGTAGAGGCGAAGGGGACGAGGGAGAGGAAGAAGAGGGGACCCGGGCCCGCGGTGGCTCAGAGCTCGAGGTCGTTGGAGATGCGGGTGACGAGGGCGCGGAAGGCCAGGGCGGTGCCCGCCACGCGGCGGAAGAGAACTCCCCGCAGGCCCGGCCGGGGCAGCTGGCAGACCTCCACTTCGAAGTGGGACAGGGGCTCGGGCCCGCCCGCACCCCCGTGCAGGCAGGCCAGCAGGAACGGCTGTGGCTGGCGGCAGCGACAGCGGGCGGCCGCGGTGGCCTGGCGCAGAGCCGCCATCAGGGCCTCGGGCGGGCGTGAGCTGGTCAGCTTCACACTCCAGGGGAATCGGAGTAGCCGGGGGGCGGTTTCCGTTTGATCCCAAGGTAGATGGCAACTGGGGCGGGGAGAGATCACGGGTCAAAGACGGGGACAGGAGAGGAAAGGGGTAACCCACGCTTCCCACCCGGGGACGGGCTCCTAGGCGTCCCTCAAAACCCACCTCCCTCTCTGATCCCAGGGACGGGGACAGAGTTTCAGTGGTACAGACGGCTGCCCGGCTGGAGACTACGTTGCCCGGCCTCTGCTGCGGCCTGAGTGCAAAAGTCCCGGATGTGAGTGCAAGCGGTGGGGGGAACCCCTTCCAAGGAAACCCGCAAGCCCTCGGCTCTCCTGCCCCACCTCCTATAAGAACGCCCCGGCTGCGGCCAGAACGAACCTCGACTGTAGGAAGACAGAGCCCTAAGTGTTGGGGATTGAAGAACCTTTGGGTACCTGCATGACCTCATGGAACAGAGGGGCCCTGCCAGCCTGGCCCAGTCACATGGTTCATGTGACAGAGAAATTGATTCCTGTCTCTTATTGGGTGGGGGGGGGGGGGGGGGAGGAGTCTCTTTGCTTGGTTGGTTTCCTAATACATCCTCCTCCTGGGAATAATCCCTTTTTCCTCAGAGGACCAACCCTCCTCACTCTAGACCAGGGATTCTCGCCTAAAAGCCATACCGTCCCTCCAGAGGTATCTGGAAATTTCTGGAGGCTTATGGAGCACCACAACGTTTGGGGATGGGGGTGCCGCTGGCATTAAGCTGGGGGGGGGGGGGTGGGGGGGGTTCAGGGATGATGCATGTGCTGCAGTGTGTGAGTGGGTCCAGCCCAATGAAGAACCATCCCACCCAAAGCACCAAGAGCGCTCCTCTTTGAGATGCATCGCACATCCCGTCTTTCTGGTCTAGGCGGGGCGGCCTTGGCCTCTTAGCTCCAAGCTGAGCACGTGACTCGGCTCTGGCCAATGAACACATTCCACCTCCCTGCCCACTGCGATTAGTTCAAAGCTGAGCATATGACCAGATCCCACCAATCAGAGTCCTCCACCCTTCTGGCCACAGGCATCGGTTTAGGGATGGGCACGTGACTCCGTTCCAGCCAATGAGAGTCAGTCCTGGGACCTTTGGAACCGGAGGGGCGGTTCTTTATTTGCACTGGGGTCTTTACAGGGACTGGGCTTGTGTCAAGCTGAAGCGGGGCTCAGCGAGGTGGCATGGGGCTGCCTGCTTTTGTAAGTAAGGTCTATCGCACCCCCACACCACCCACTTGGTTTTGTACTGATTATGGCTGCTTTCGTGCTACGATGGCACAGCCGAATAGGCACGACGAGAGATTACCTGGCCCTCAAAGTCTAAACTGTTTACCATGTGGGGCTGTACAGGTAATGTGTGCCAGAGCTCCTGGCAACACTTATGCCTCGTTGGATAAGGGAGGGGAGGGGAGGGGGGAGGGGGGGAAAGGTGTGCCAACAGGAGGAGTTGGTCATAGGTGGAACAGGCTGACGTTAAATATGGTCAAGGGACAATGTTCATGGATGGGGGTGGAAATCGGAGGAAGTCACGGGGGACAGGGCATAAGAGGGGCCGGCAGAGGAAGAAGGGTCAGAGGGACATTCAGGCAGCTGGCTTGGAGGAGGCTCAGGTCCCATCTAATGGTGTGTGTGTGTTGGGGGGGGGGGGGGTGGATAGGGGAGGTGCAGACACGAGGCAGCTGGGTCTGAGGCAGGCAAAGGGGGAGGGGCTAGTGTGGCAGTCAGGGTAGGCTCATGCACTCACCTTGTGACCTCAGGTCCCCCGATTCTCTCAGGTTCGTCTGTGACCCTAGAGGAGGGGAGGGGGGCAGAGTGTCTAATCTGCACACACGGAGCCCCCTCCCCCAACCCACTGCCTCCAGGACTCTGGGCAGCCCCTGCCTCAGCCCTGGTCCCTCCCTGCTGGCTGGAGCTGGGCTGGGGAGGGCTGGGAGTCTCCGTGCCCAGGAGGGGGGAGCCCATTCTGAAATGGTTAGTGCAGGTCGTAGGAAAGATACTGAAGAATTTGGAAGACGAAAGAGAAAGGGGGGGGGGGGGCAGAGGCACACAGGTACGTATAGAAGGCCACGGACACACATACATACACCCTCCTTCCGGCTTTGCTCAAACCTCCTTAGTGAGGCCTGCTCCATTTAAAACTGCCCCCCTCTTCCCTGCCCTTTTTCTTCTCAGTACTCATTTACTGTCTGGGTCCCCGTGTAGAACGTCAGCTCTGCCTGGGCTGGGATTTTACACGTTCTGTTCCCTCCATCCGGGGTCTAAGATCGCGCCAGGCGCTCAGTAAGTAAACATAACGTCATTTTTGCAAGGCAACATTCTAAGCTCAGCCCGTACACCACCTTTTAGTCCACCCGATAACCCTCTGAGGAAGGCACTGTCACCGCTACTCCGTCTTACAGAAGAAAGTGAGGTCCAGAGAGGTTGAGTGACTTCCTCGAGGTCACTCAGCAGAGCTAGGGTCCACCCCTCAAGAGTCCGGCTCCAGAGGCCAGACTATTGTTTATTAAATGAGTAAACGAACAGCCAGATCCCCCAACCCGTGCCCCTCCCGCTCGCACAGAGTCCCCCTCCCCTCGCCCGTACACACAGGTCAGACATGCAGACAGGGAGGCAGAGCCGGGGACAGCAGAGGGTGGCGGGACTTACTGATCTTGGATCCCTGGGGCAGAGAGGCGCCCGAAACGCAGCGGTTAGAGTTCTGCCGTTTAGAGGGATCGAGGGTAACCCTGTAGTGTGAGGGGCGAGGTGAAGGGTGACGAAGGAGGAGGAGGAGGAGGAGGAGGAGGAGGAGGAGGAGGAGGAAGAGGAGGAGGAGGAGGTGATGATGATGATGTGAGGGTACAGAAGGCAGAGCAGAGCAGAAGACAGGTTAGGTCCCATTCCCCCCACCCCACCCCTGCCCCCCACGTCCCCTGGGGCTCACCTTCGGGTCAGTTTGGAGGTCAGCTTGGTGAAGAGGTTGGTGGTGGGGCGGGGCCGCCCAGTGGGCAGGGGTGTGGCCTCATGGGCCAACGTGGGAGAGGCAGGGGGTCCATTCTGCACACCCCCGCCTCCCCCGCCCCCTGCCCTCCGGTCCCGGACCTGGCCACCGTGGAAGGTGCTGCGGATGGTGGAACCGCGTGCCAGGCGGCTCCGCTCCCCCGATGGGGGAGCCAGGCTGTGACTAGAGGGAGAGGCGGGGGGCACCCGTGGGGTACCCGAGCTGTGGGCAGAGAGGGACAAGTCAGAGTGGGGCCTCGAGGCAGGCCGAGGCCCCAGTCCCTCTGATTCTTCACTGTCCTGTCCTGAGATCAGAAACCTCGAAAGACCTAGAGCTCAGAGAAAGGGCTGCCGTGTACAGTTGGGCAGGCTGTGTACTATATGACCCTAGTTGTTTTACGGACTCTTCTGTCTTCCTAAGTCATCCCTTCTTCAAACTGCCCTTTCTTCAACCCCTACCCGCTCCAAACGTATCCTGACTCTCCTCTCTCCAAACGCGGCAACTGAATAGATTCAGATTACATTTTTTGATGAATCCCTTGCCATTTGCCTCCAAACCGCAGGAGCCGAGTCAACTTTGCAAACACTGTACTTTGCTATATCAAGTATCATTATTCAAACTCGGGATAGGAATAGGTGTGAACATCATAGGCACTTATGAGAATGTGCTGACAGGTGAAAAGGGACCCTTTTCCTAACTTTTGTTGTTGTGTGGGCAGTGGTGGCTCCAGTGTCCCAGGACCCTCCTCCAGGCCCTCGCAGTCCTGACAGGAGGGCCTGACCATGACAGATGCCACCACCCCTCCCTTGGAATCCGTCCTCCTTGTTTTACTTTTAGTGACCAAACTTCTAAGAGCAGGCATGTTGCACATGGCCACCTAGCGAGAGACTACATTTCCCAGCCTCCTTTGCAGTTCGGGATGGTCATGGGACTATTCTCTGCCCAGTGGGCCACAAACAGAAGTACTTTGTCCTATTTCTGGGTCATGCCTCTGGGAAAAAAAAAAAAAAAATGCAGCCCGCGCTCCACTCTCTTTCCATCCTTCCTTCTGGTTAGGAAATGGTGCACTGGTGCACTGGCCTCGGTCCCGGAGCTGGAGCCTCACGCTGAGTTTGGCAGAATCAATCTGGGTCCTTGGAGGAGACTGCCTGCCTACCTCTGGCTGGTTATATCGGGGAAGACTAAGCCTCGGTTTCATCGAAGCCAGAACTGGAAGGCTGTGTGTTACAGCGTTCACACTGGAGACACACGCTGGCGTCAGTGTGGGATCTTTGCTCCTTGACTCACCAGCTGTGTGGCCTTGGGCAAGTTCCCTCATCTCTCTGTGCCTCATTTCCTCAGCTGTGAAATGGAGACACCGGGGTCTACCTCACGGAGTCGTTAGGGGCATTCAACCAGCAAATACACACGAAGGCCTGGCATACTCTTACCGCTTGATGAGCATCCGCTGTTATTATTTTTATTTAATAATCACAAAACTAGCGGTCACTCATCAAATGCTTTCTGTGTCACAGAACCTGCGCCAGGTACGGGACACAAGCGATCTCCACCGGATCCCTCTCACGGGGCCCAGAGGCAGGGAACGTCAGCCCCATTTTACAGAGGAGGAAAGCGAGGCTCAGGGACTTGGCCAAGACAATCCGACTAGCAGAGCGCGGAGGCAAGATGTGAACTCAGAACTTAGCCGCCACAGAATCAGTGCTCTCGAGCACCCCACATCCTGTCCCCACCACACAGTACCACCTGTTTATCAGGTTTTCCCCAGCGTGCACCACCTCGGTGTCGTGCCCTATAGTCCCGGTGGGCGGGAGTGCCGTGATCCTGAAGCCCGCCCCCCTCCTGAACTTGAACCGCGATGTGAACTCATTCATTCCCTTTTTTAGGCTCCAGCCAGTCTGCACTGGTTTCCCTCACTTGCCAGCTGAACGACATCGAACAGACTCAGGAAAACTAGTCTGAAAACCAGCCAACAAGAGGATGTTGAAGCTGTGACATTCTGGGGCTTCTCTCAAAGTTCTAAAAATTGATCATTCAAGGAGGAAAAAAAAAAAAAAATTCAACTCTGTTTCCCAAGGCTCGTAGGCGGAGAACAGGGCAAACTGCTTTCCTGATGCTGATGACTAATTAATTAATTAAGAGGGGAAGATTTTCAGGGGGGTCTGGGAGGAGGAGGACCTGGGCAGATTCTGGGAAGAAGAGACACGCACGCTCCCCAGTCCCCACGGCACCCCTTCCCCACAAAGGTTATCATCTTAGCTCAAAGGAGGGTCCTGCTCCCCTACTCCCCCCCACCCCCCCGCCCGCCACTCCCCGCTGCTGTCCCCTCTCCATACCTGTTCTCTTTGCCATTTGGCAACAGGGACGGGCGCTCAGCCCCAGGGCGTTCTGTGCAAACGTAGGTGTTTCTTCGGGTCATCATGCTGGGAGGGAGGCTGTTCTGTGGGGAACACGGCCAGGAGGGAGTGAGGGGGCGAAGGGACACCCCTTAACTCCCCGTTTACCCTCTCTGGCCTCCCTCATTATGAAGGAGGCAGGGGCCCAAGAGCGGGTAGGTGATGGTTTACTCCAGGAGAAAGGGAAGGTTAATGAGCCATCCCAGCAACCCAGGCCGAGAGTCACGTTGCTGAGACGGGTGCCGAGGAGGGTGGCTCAGGGGCGGTGCCTGGGGGGGGTGTGGGGGGCGCCTTGCTCACTCCTCTCCCAGCTCTGCCCCACCTGGGTACGGGCCAGCCACGTCAAGCTTTTTGGAGCATACTTCTTCCGGGTACATTTGGTGCCTCCTCCTGGCCTTTGCACAGGCTAGCCCACCTGCTTGGCTATTCCTCCCACCTCTCCCCTTGACTCACACACCTATGGAACTTTCTGGTGTCGGTTCATAATATACCCCCGCCTCTGGCCCCCGGCTGAGTCAGGAGCCTTCTCAGGGCCCCCGCTGCAGCCCTGATCACTTTGTACCACTGACGTCTGTCCCCTTAGACACCCCCCACCCCCGCATGGGACTGTGGGCTCTCTTGGATCATGGGGTGCCCATCGGGATTATGCCACCTCCCCAGATGAGCTGAGAAGTGATCCCTCTTTTTCTATCCTCTGGAAGCCTTTCTAAAGTTGGCTGGTGTTATTCCTTCTTTCAGTGTTTGGCAGAATCCCACCACTTAGGGTCTGGAATTTTCTTTATGGGAAAGTTTTAAGTCACGGATTCAGTTTCTTGAACAAGAATATAAGGCGGTTCGGATTTTCTGCTTCTTCTCGGACAAGTTTAGTTACTTGTGTTTTTTGAAGGCATCTATCCATTTCATCTAAGCTCTCACATTTATGGGCATAAGGTGGTTCCTAATAGCTTTTGACTGTCTCTTTATGTTAGAACATAGCTTCCTTCTTCATTTTTTCCTCCCTCTTTCTTTTAAAAAGAGAAAGAGAGAGAATCCCAAGTATTCTTAGAGCGTGGAGCCTGACTCAGGGCTGAATCCCACGACCATGATATCACGACCTGAGCCAAAATGAAGGGTTGGACGCTCAAATGACTGAGCCACCCAGGTGCCCCTTTCACTTCTGCTATTAGTAATTCGTGGGGTCCAATGATCGCACCAACCTTTTCAAGAACCAGACTGCAGCTTTTTTTTGGTTTTCTCTAGGGTCCTTCTGTTTTCTCCTTTATTACCGTCTATTATTTCCCTTCTTCTACGTTCTGGGGGCTAATTTCCTCTTCTTTTCTACCTTTTTAAGGTGTGGGTTTACCTTGACAATAACAAGAGCCGGGGCACCTGGGTGGCTCAGTCGGTCAAGAGTCCGACTTCGGCTCAGGTCACGCATGATCTTGTGGTTCGTGAGTTCGAGCCCCGCGTCGGTCTCTGTGCTGACAGCTCAGAGCCTGGAGCCTGTTTCCGATTCTGTGTCTCCCTCTCTCTCTGCCCCTCCCCCGTTCATGCTCTGTCTCTCTGTCTCAAAAATAAATAAACGTTAAAAAAAAAAATTAAAAAGAAAATAAACAAACATTAAAAAAATTTTAAAGGGGCGCCTGGATGGCCCCGTTGGTTAAGTGTCTGACCTCAGCTCAGGTCATGATCTCACGGTCCATGAGTTCGAGCCCCGCATCGGAGGCTCTGTGCTGACAGTTCAGAGACTGCTTCGGATTTTGTGTCTCCCTCTCTCTCAAAAAATAAAATAAAACAAAAGAAATAAACATTAAAAAAACATTAAGGAGCTGCAGAGGCAGGGAAGCCCAGTACTATATCCCCCAGACTCCTCTGAAGCTCTGGTTCTGGCCACCTTTGCCCGCGGGAAGATTTGGAAGGTGGAAATGGGATGGTAATTGCCTTCATGTCCCCTCTGCCTCCTCCTTCCATGGGCAAGGTCACGGGATGAGGGTCTTTGCCTCCGGAGGGCCCCAGTGCCCGTTTTCCAGACTTCCGGGCATCCAGGAGCCCTTCTGGTAGAGAAGAAAGTTTCTGAGCCTTGGATTATCGTCACCACCACGTGCTCTTGAATTCCACAGTGCCAGGGGCTAAGCAGCCCCTGTGGCGGGTCAGACCTGCTGTGCTGTGGTGTGACCCCTGCGGGTCTAATCATCCCCTGCGGGTCTAATCATCCCCTGCCTGCTCCGCTGGTCCTTTTGACAACTTTGTAAGTACCTAATTCCCCGTATTGAAACCCTTCCGGGTGCCTGGGTGGCTCAGTCGGTTGAGCGTCTGTCTGGCTCTTGATGACGGCTTGGGTGGTGATCTTGAGGTCACGGGATCGAGCCCCACATCAGGCTCTGTGCTGACCCTCGGAAGCCTCCTTGGGATTCCCTCTCTGTGTCCCTGCCCCTCCCCCACGCTCTGTCACTCTCTAAATAAATAAATAAATAAATAAATAAATAAATAAATAAATATTTTTAAAAAATTCTTCTGGGGCACCCGGGGGCTCAGTTGGTTAAGCATCTGACTCTCGGTTTCAGGTCAGGTCATGATCTCACGGTTTCATGGGATCGAGCCCTGAGTCAGGCTCTGTGCTGGCAGTGCAGATCCTGCTTGGGATTCTCTCTCTTTCTCTCCCCGCCGCCCCCCCCCGCTCCAGCGTCTCTCAAAATCAATAAATACGCTTTAAAAAGTAAATAAATAAAGTCCTTCCCACCTAAAGCAAGTAACGTGCTTCTTTCTGACACTGAATGCTAATTTATACACTAGCGGTCACGCACAAGCTCCGGCAGAGAGAGAGCGCGCTCCAATGTCTATGGAATGAATGAATGAATGAATGAATGAAACCAGGAGTCCTGCGTGGTGGTCTGGGGGAGCAGGCTGGGAAACAGCAGGGTCTGGAAAACGTGCACCAGGCGGTCTCCGCCCCCAGGCCGGGCCACTCACCGGGGTGCTCGTGCTGTCCTTCCGCCGCTCTGGGATCTCTGCCTTGTTGGGGTTGTGGGCGCTGCTGACCATGGGGCTGGAGGGGGGCAGCCCCCGGCTCCCGCTTCCGGCAGCGCTGCAGCTCGCCTTCCGGCCTGGCAGGCGCTCCTCCTTCAGCTCCGTCTCCCCCGTGCTGGTTGGGCTGCGCTTGGGGTGCAGGGGTGCGGGGGAGGGGCCACCTGGGGGAGGGAGGGGGCAGTTTAGGGCTCGCGTCCCCTGGAAGAGCCCGAACCTACTGTGGGTGACCCTCGGAACCGGAGAGTTCCCCACGCAGGCTACAAGCTCCCGCGCAGGCCATTCTGACAGTATCCGTCCGGGTGACAAATGCGTGCACTGATCCCCCTGCCCAACATCACGTACATGATACGTGATCCTCACGCAGGTTTATTCACGGCAGCCTTGTTTTTCTTTTAAGGCCGAAAGACTGGCAACAGCCTGAGTGCTCGTCACTGGGGAAATGTCTAAGTCAAGTCAAGATTTTTTTTTTTTTTTTAAGATTTATTTATTTTTGAGAGAGAGATCGAGAAAGACCGTGCAAGCAGGGGAAGGGTGGGAGGAGGGGTGGATAAAAGATCTGAAGCGGGCTCTGGACTCGAATTCACTAACGGTGAGATAAGACCTGAGCCGACCTCCGGCGCTCAACCAACTGAGCCACCCAGGCGCCCCAAGATATTTCTATCCGATGTAATACTCTGCAGCTAGGAGGAAGCTGCTTGTGTACCAACAAAGAATGATCTTCACGATGGATTGTACAGCAGGAAAGGCAACAGCCTGAGGTCCACGGTGTCCTATCATTTGTACCAAAAAGGGGAAATGTGCAGATCTATTTCTATCTATCTCTATCTACATATTTATACATGAACATCTTCAGAGGCAATCGTTTGTCTTACAAGGTGAGAATATTACCTTTATGGTGCGTGACTATGTTAGCGTCGTATTTATACATCTTTATGGCTGTTTTCTTTTCCTGTCTCTCCTTTTCATATCTATCTTATATATACAGTTGACCCTTGGACAACAGGCGTTTGAACTCCGCATGGGATTTTTTCGATAAAGACTATCCGGTACTGCAAATTATCTTTTCCTAACGATTCTCTTAAAGGACATTTTCTTTCCTCTAGCTTCCTTTACGGTAAGACTACAGTATATAACACAGACAACATACAAAGTTATGTGTTGACGGGCTATGTTATCAGCGAGGCGTCTAGTCCACAGCAGGCTATGAGCAGTTACATTTTGAGGGAGTCAAAAGTTATACGTGGATTTTCAACATACAGGGGGTTCGTGCCCTGACCCCAGTATTGTTCAAGGATTAACTCTATTTATTTATACGTGAATAAAATCTCCCCAAAAGAAGTCATATAAAACTGATTAACAGTGGCTGCCTCCACGGATAACCGGGAGACAGGTGTTCGATGAAAACTTTTTTATTGTCTACCCTCCTTGTACTGTCAAATTTTGAAGGATGTATTCGTTTCAAAAACAAAACAAACAAATCTGGTCCCTTAGAACATCTCAGTAAGGAGATTACGGTTTTAGAACCAGCGGATTTGAATGTGTTCACGAACTTCAGACAATTGAAACGTCTATGTGTTAATTTCTCAAGAACCTTAATGCTTGGAAGTCCCAGAAGCATAATAAGGTCTGTAAATGACGGACACAGGGCACCTGTCGACAACCCTCCGGGAACCCCGGGAACCCAGAAGATTTCCATGTGGGTGTTTTTTAAGGTTACCACGTTGTAACCATAGAATGCTGGAGTCTTGAGCTCCTTAGGGACTTTCTGGACCGATCCGGCTATTTATAGGTGGAAAAAGGGCCACTAACACATGGATGAAAACGTTAGCCTAAGTGAAAGAAGCCAGACACAAGAGGACACGTGTTGTAAACTTCTTCTTATAAGAAATGTCCAGACTAGGGGAATCTGTAGAGACAGGGAATAGACTGGTGGTTCTCAGGGGCTAGGGGCGGTGGATGGGGGTTTGGGGGTTGATGGCTAGCTGGGGCTTGTGGAGTTCCTTTCTGGGGCGATGAATATGGGCTAAAATGGATTGTGGGGCTGGCCGCACGACTCTGTGAATACACTAACGCCACTGAATTGTCCACTTTGGGTGAATCGTATGGTATGTGAATTATATCTCAACAAAGCTGCTTAAAAAATAGTTGGGGGCAGGGCACCTGGATGGCTCAGTCGGTTACGTGTCGGACTTTAGCTCAGGTCATGATCTCCTGGTTCGTGAGTCTGAGCCCCGCATCGGGCTCTGTGATGACAGTTCGGAGCCTGGAGCCTGCGTCGGATTCTGTGTCTCCTTCTCTCTCTGCCCCTACCCCGTTTCATGCTCTGTCTCTCTCAAAAATAAACAAACATTAAAAAAAATAATAAAACAATCTTAAGAAAGATAGTTGGGAGGATTAACATTTGAGGAGGGTGTAGGTAAGAGAAGCGTCCATGCCTAATGTGTGGTGGTGGTTGTGGGATCTATTTTCTGTGGGTGATGACTATCTTTCAGTTACAGAATGTGGGGTCCAAGTAGGTGTCCGCCCAGCCCCTTTCCACTAGGAAGGGCCTCCCATCCTTTCAGCGTGGAGGAGAGCCAGAGGGCAAGCTCTCGGCAGCCACTTTGTGCAATGTGTCCTCCTGTGTCCCCATCACAGTGGCTAAATTCCAAGTGGACCCTGACATGAGAACTCTATGCCTGACAAGTGGACCAAAGGGATTCATGCTACCATTTGGGCTGGTCTCCAAAACAGAGATGGAAGGAATTGAGAAACTAGGAAAAAGATAAGGTGAGATAAGTGAGAGAAAAAGGCAAAACCAGAGGAACAGAGGGTGTCTACTCCAGCTGCTTTTCCAGTTTCTAATCCCTTCCTGATCCTGGCTGGGCATTCCCGCCTCCAAGTTCCCTGTACCATCCCTGCAATCTTTATGCAAAATTCCTCTCTCCTCTGCAGCTGGCTCCAGTGGGCTTCTGGTGCAGGTGACCCCGATGTGACGCAGGGACGGTGTGGGAGGGCGTGGGGCCATACTCACAGAAGTCGCTATGCCTGCGCTGGCGGTGGTAGGTGGACGAGGAGGTCCGCTGCCCTTTGCTGTGGCTGGTGCCTTTGCTGGAGCTCGCTCCATTGGTGGTGTCGCTGGGCGCCCGCACCCGTGCAAGAGCCAGCCCCGGGGTGCCCCGGTCCCCACCCTCCTGCAGGAGGATGACAGACGAAGAGCCTCAGCCTCTGCCCCCGCTCTGCCCCAGAAGTCCCTCCACCCCGGGCATCGCGCATCCCAAATGCCCCTGGCGCCTTCTGACCTCAGTCTTCCTGCCCAGCAGGAGGTAGGTGGCGGTCACTTCGTTGTACTTCTGGCTGGTCAAGGCCTCTTTGATTTCTTCCCGCGTGTAGCCCATACCCACCATCACCTCTGGGAGAGGGGGATGGAGAGGAGGTTCAATCTCCCCAGACCCTTCCCTTGGACTCGCTTCTGCCCCACACAGCAACACCTGCTCTTTGGCCTGTTCAGGATCCATTCCCCCTTCTGTCGGCAGCACCCCGATTTCCTTGGAAGAACATTTCTTTCCCGCTTGGATCACCTGGCCCACTCCTGCCTGCGCCAAGCCCCCAAGGGCAGGTGTAACACCCAGGCCTGACCCAACAGAGTAGTCCATCCCCATAGCCACACTGATTGGTTCACAGCAGGCGTATGACCCAGTTCTGGCCAATCAGAGCACTCCATCCCCACGGCCTGGTTCAGGGGTAGCCAATGGGTACCAGCCTAGAGCTTCCCTTGGAACATTTAGGAAAGTGGCTTCTTTCCTTGCCGGGGTGTCCAGGCCCCTAGTATATGCTGTTGCCAGCTTGCTCCTGTGACGTGAGCCCCTGGGGACAGGAGCCACCACTAAGATTTCCAACGACTGTCTTTGAGCGCCTGGGTCCAGCTGTGCCTGAAGGTCGACATACTCTGGCGTTTTCAGTTATGTGAATAAGTTACCACTTGTAGGTTATACCAGATAAAGGTGCTAACGCTGACAAATTTGGACCCACAAAAATACCAATTTCAAATGGCTCAGCCTATTATTATTATTGGTTGAAGCCAGAATGGCTTGGGTTTTCCATTAACATATAACCACAAAAGTCCTGACTAATGTAACCAGCTCTGACGGTGGCCTTGGTCTCCTCCACTGTATAACGGCCAGTGAGCGGACGGCTCCTAAGGGGCTCTTGCGGGGCTAATGCCTTCGGGGTCCAGAGTTCAAGGGTTCCAGGCCGGAGGATTTGAGACCAAAGGGTTGGTGGGTGAGGCACATGCCAACATAGGGGCTTTCCCCAAACGTACAGATTACCGATGACTTGTGCCCCAACATTTCTGGAAGTGAGCTGTGATTTCTTTTTGTGTCTTGAGAGTCAAAACCAAGTGCTTTATGGGGGTTCACTCACTTCATAGTCACAACAGCCCTATGACAGGTTCTATGGCTGTCCCATTTTACCGATGAGGCAATGGCAGCACAGAGAGGGGAAGCCGCCTGCCCAGGGTCACACAGCGAGGAAGTAGCAGCACGGGGATCAGAGCCCCGACTTCACTCTCCCTAATTGCCTTGCGCTCATCAAAGGGGTATTGTAGGTGCTGGGAAGCTCCTCCCCCTGGCTCGGGGGGGCCCGTGGCTCTGAGGAGCTGGGGCGCCTGCTCTCCCCGACCCTCACCGATTCGCTTGGTGTCCCCGAAGTCTTCCTCGGGCTCCGTGTATGGCTTCAACTCCTCACCCTCATAGCCAATGTTGATCCACTTGTCTTTCATGATTTGCTGCAAGAATCGCGGGCAGGATAGGGAAGGGGGAAGACAGACGTCAGACAAAACCGGGGAAAATACAGTTCCTCGTCTCCCAGGCCGGCCCTCAAGTAGGGCTGCGTGCCCTGCCCCCCCCACCCCCTCCAAGACCTAACACCCCAGAATCGAGGGCTTCCTGAGAGCCAGCGCCTCCTCACCACAACCCCAGCAACCCCCCCCCCCCCCCCCCACCGTCGGAGCCTCCCGATGTCACCTCCCTCCTCCGCATCATCTGGGTCCCCGGCACCCTGTAATCAGCCTAGGAGCTCATTAGCTAATTACTGGCATGGCAGGGAGTGGGCGAAGCTGGGGGTGGCGTCGAGACGGGCCCGGGAGCCTTTTCTCGGGCTGCCCGGCTCCCCCCACCTTCCAGCAGCGATCTCAGGTAGATGGGCACAGGAGACGAAAGTGAGGGCAAGAAGGCTGTAGTGAGAGGGGGCCGGGACCAGGGCTTACCTCGAGAGTACAGCGTTTAGCTGGGTTCAGCACCAAAAATCTCCGCAGGATGCTCTCACAGTCTGTTGACATGTAGAAAGGGACCCGGTACTTCCCTCTGAGGACTCGCTCCCGCAGCTCCTAGGGGGACGGGGTTACTGGGGGAGGGATCCACCCGGCCTCCCTGACCCATCTCACACACACACACACACACACACACACTCTCCTTCTCCCAATCTCCTGACAGAAGCGACAGGTGGCAGAACCCCCCACCCCTCTCTCCTGACCCACAGCTGCCCATCTATAAAATGGAAACCCCGTACCAGGTGTAGGCATTTTCAAAAAAAAAAAAAAAGGATTTTTCATTCAGAGGAAATCCCACCGAGAAAGCAAATTCTACAAGCCAGGAAGAGGGGAGTCAGCATCCGGGCCTCAGTCTCCTCGTCTGGGGACCCAGGGCTCACAGCACCCATAACGCTACATAAGTAAAATGCACAGCACACGTCTGGCCCAGGGTAAGTGCGACTTAACTGTTAGGTTTATGAAGAGGGTGGGGATCCTGCCCTCCCGCCTCCCACCCCTCGGCTCCCCCCTTCCCTGGGCATGCCTGTCTTTCCAAAGAACTGTGAGACACTGGCAGTCTCAAAGCACGAGAGCCCATTTACAGGCAGACTTTTTTCTCTCTTTTAAGGGCCTTTTTTGAGGGACCTTGCCAAGACAGAGAAAAGAAACTCCCAGCCGCATGGCAGGCCAGGGACAGCCCCTTCCATCCTGAAGAAGAACTGGGGGAGACAGGAAACGGAGGGGGGACCGGTGTTGGGTAGGGGGGTGGGGGGGGCGGAATCTCTGGGTGGAGCTCTGGGCTGGGAGCTCTCCTCCTGGGCATCCTCCTGAAAGGGCTGGGAGCCTCCTGGGTCTCCAGATCACTACAGCCCGGAGGGTCGTGAATATTTAATACTAACGAGTATCGCTTTCCGAGCAGGGCACTTACCCCGCGCGGGCCATGTTCTGAGTGCTTTACGCAAGTTACCTCTGTGCTCCCAACGATGCTGTGAAGCAGGGCTGTGCTGCCCGTTTTTCAGACCAGGAAACTGAGGCTTAGAGGGGTTAAGTCACTGGTGCTAGGAGTGTGCAGCCGGGAAATGGCAGGGCCAGGGTTCCAAGCCAGGCAGTCTGGCTCCGGAGCCCGTGCTACGTGACCACCGCACCACACTGCCACTGTCATGTGGTAATGAGGAGTCGCCAAGGGGCCATCGCCATCGCCACCACCAGTGTGGCTCCCAAGTGTAACACCCTGGCCAGATGCCAGGCCCTGGTGGAGGGCTTTAGACACCCAGGCTGGCCGTCAGTGGATACTCTCAATGTCCCCATCTTACAGACAGGGAAACTGAGGTTCTGAAAGGGAGTATGTCCCAGGTCGCTTAGCAAGGAAATGACAGAGCGGGGACCTGTCCCTAGCTGCATGTCTCCTTTGCCCAGAAAGGCTGAGGGTGGGAAACCAGGACAGCAGGAGGTGACAAGGGCCTGGGGCAGGTGGGATGTGGCCTAGCCTTCTAAAAAAGTCTCTTGGCTTGATGCCCGGGGCTCAGAGAGATTACTCTGTGATGGTGAGCACTTCGCATGTCTGATCTTAGCGAGCCCTCGAGTCGCTGCTACATAGCTGGACACCGAACAGAGGGGAGACTGAGGCTCAGAGGGGTCAGCGCCTCAGCTGAGGCCTCTGTGAAGAAGGGGCTCCTTCCTGCTCATCACTCAGGTCCCTGCTCTGGTGGCCTGTCCCCAGTAGTGGCTTCCTGACCTCTGAACGCTCCTTGCGGGCCACCTCGAGCAGGACCGAGCATCCCGGCTGTGGAATTCCTGCCCCAAAACGCACCCCTGGGACCCCATCGCGAGGAGACGCGGGTCACCCCAAACCGAGGGGGGCCCCGTGGCACAAGTGGCCTGATGGCCACAAAGCCATGCCACGCGGGACAGAATTGCTGCTCCACATGACAGGAGATGAAAGATACAGGTCAGCTGCAGACGACTCGGGAGCCCGAGTGCCGGTGCGGGAGAAAAACAGCTACGAGGACATTCTCAGGACGACTGGGGACATCGGAGGATGGTCGCGGGTTGCAGGCCAGGACTGCACCCTGGCTGGATTTTCCCGAGTGTGACTGTAGACAGGAAAACGTCCAGTCTCAGGAGATACCTGCTGTGTGTCCCCCGCAGGGACAGAGGCGCATCGTGTCTGCGGCCGACCCCCAAACGTTCCATCAGTAACGGCAGAGGCAACGGCGTGTGCCCGTACAGACTGATGGAAAACGTGGCCGGAGCATGTCCTGAAAGGTCCTATGTGTTCTCTGTCCCAGTCCTGCGACTTCTCCACAGACTGGCCACGTTTCAGAATAAAAAGGTCAAAGAACGGAGGGCACCTGGGTGGCTCGGGGGGTTAAGCGTCTGACTCCTGATTTCGGCTCAGGTCATGATCTCACGGTTCGTGAGTTCGAGTCCCGCATCAGGCCAGGGCAGGGCCCGCTTTAGATCCTCTGTCCCTCTCTCTCTCCCCCTCCCCTGTTCACACACTCTCTCTCAAAAATAAAACATTAAAAAAAAAAAACCCAAAAGGTCAGAGAAGAAAACCTCACACCATCCTGCCACTCACCACATACTTCCCACCCCTCCACGCACCCCCTCCCCCCCAGCACTGGTCAGCATTCGACATTGACATAATATTATGCAGTTTGCTTATTTATTTTGTTTTTGGCCCCGCTCTGCTCCCTCCCCCGGGGGCAGGAATTTTTCTGTTTGCGGTACCCTATACAAAGGTTTCGAGTACATTCACCGAGTGGTGTGGCCATCACCAGTCAGTTAAGCCTGTTCTCCAACTCCCCCAGCCTGAGATACCCACTCATCTGCTCCCACCTCTAGGGATTTGCCCGTTCTGGACACTTCATAGAAATGGAATCATATGATGGGTGGCCTTTGTGATTGGCTTTTCCCACTTTGGTTGTCTTCTCAAGGTTCACCCATGGCCCAGCACGTATGAAGGCAGAGATTTTTGTCTCTTTTCTTCATATGGTATCTGGAAAACCTAAAACAACCTGATCCCCCCCCCCCCCCCATGGTGGGCAATGAATATTTACTGAGTGAATGAGGGAGTGAGCTGAGATTTGAACTCAAGCCTGCCGGCTGCAAAGCCCATGCCCTGAACCCCAGCGCAGCATGGTCCCCTGGGGCTGGCCACATGACCCATGGTGGGGACCCGGGTCCTGCCTGGACCCGCCCCCCCCCCCCAACCTTCTTGCCGTGTGACCTCAGGCCAGCCCCGCCCCTCTGGCCCTCTCCAGAGGAGGTGTGGGGGGAGGGGCTGGGGGCCTACCGGAGAGACCCTCCCCAGGAGATGAAGACCTCCACGCCAGCCCCGCCCAGCACCTTGAGGTTGTGCCCGTCGAAGGGCAGGGAGCCGCTGACGAGGGTGTACAGGATGACACCGAGGCTCCAGATGTCCACCTCTGGCCCGTCGTACTTCTTGCCCTGGAACAGCTCCGGGGCGGCATACGGGGGGCTCCCACAGAATGTGTCCAGCTTTGAGCCCAGGGTAAACTCGTTGCTGAAGCCAAAGTCGGCGATCTTGATGTTGGCCTCGGCATCCAGCAAGAGGTTCTCGGCCTGGCAGAGGGTAGAAGGTGGACATGACCTGGGGCAGTGGCTTTGCCTGGGCCTCAGTTTCCTCATCCGCAGAAGGGGGATAATCACAGCTTCTGTCTCAGCAGGCTGTTTGAGGACTCAGTGAGTCCTAAAAGGCCTAGAACAATCTTTCACATGCAGTAAGTGCCTTATGGCATTATCCTATGGGGTCTGCAGAGCCGGGGGTCCTCAGGCAACCTCCTGCCCCTTTCTGGGCCTTAGTTTACCCAGCAGGAAAACAAACAAACAAACAAACAAACATGAGGACTGACTGCTCAAGACCCATGAAAAATGAAAAAAAAAATCAAGGTTCTGTCTACCTTTGGTGGTACGTGTTCGTATAACGAGGAATACATTCACGAATGAGGAAGCAGAGGCTTAGGGAGGACGCAAGTCATGCCCACAGCAAGAAAGTGGCAGAACCGGTGTCCCCATGGCCTGGGCGTTGGAAGGAGGCTCCAGCTCCCTGCCTCTTGCGGCTTTGGGGGCACACAGATCCACCCTTCGAAGTGTCGTTCACGTGTGGCCCCTCCCGACCACGGCCCTTCCCCAGTCAGGCCGCCAGCACCTCTGGCTTCCTCATGGTCTCCCTACCTCCTCACCCTCGGGGTTACCCACCCTCCCCCACCTCCAACCCCACAGCGGGGAGCGAACCCACAAAGACACACGCTTCAGAGGGATCGTCCCCAAACCTCAATGTAATGGCCTCTTGATCTCGCTCAGGGTGATAACTTCTGGTCCCAGAATTTGAGCCTCCACAATCCAGCCGCAACCCCACATGTGGGCTGGTCCCTTAGGTTGGTTCCCCACTGGGTGCACCAACCAGATCCCCGAAATCCCTTTCAGCCACTTCCAGGACCCTCCACCAGGGGGCGTGCCTCCTCTGGGTGACGGGAATCTCCAGCACCGGCACAGGGCAAACAAACCCCCAAGCCTCTAAGGGGCTTTCTCAGAGGGCGGGTACCCACAGAGAGAACGTCTAGAAACTTCTACAGCAACGTGACAGTTGATTTTTTATGTCTTTTGAATGTAATCATAGTTGTTGTTGTTTTTTTAAATTGGGTCTTGTATTTTGGACTTTTTTTTTTTTTTTTTTCACCTTTATCGTATGTACTTCACAAGCGTATCCATCACAATGGACTGGGAGTTGAAAATATTAAAACAAACCTGGTCCTTCACTACAGATACCTCGAGAAGACCTTCCTTAAAGCACAGCACCTAGCACACAGTAGGTGGCTCAAGAAACGATAGTCAAGACAACTCGATTGATTGAGCAGGACAAACGTTTCTCTCTCTCCGGTCTAGGACAAGAAGCCCTGACTCAGTGTGGCTCTCTCAGGGTGGGGGGCTCTCTCGGGGTGGGGGGCAGGGCTCGAGGGGCTGCCCCTGCTCACCTCGACCAGGCGGCCGGGGTCCAGGCTGGCTGAGTCCCTTCCCTGCCCGGGGCTGCCTCAGGGGCTCCCTCTCAAAGGTCCTCCTCAACTTCTGAGAGGCCTGTGATTCTGAGACCCGGAGGCTCTGTGACTCTGGGGCTCTATGAACCTCAGTTCTCGAAGATTCCTGAATGTTCTAAAGTCTGAGAGATGCCAAGGCTCCAGAGGCTCTGAGGGTGGCGAACCCTTTTATCGCAGCCTGTGTCCTTGTTCGGCACACACGGAACCGTGCGGGGCGCCCCAGGACATTTTGTCTCTTTCCCTTTGTTCTCTCTTCCTGTCCCCGCCGCCCTACCTGCTCCCCTATCTGCTGGCCCTTCCTCTGCCGAAACAGCTTGGGAAAAAGTCAAGGAGCCCTGGATGCTGAGGGAGGAGCACGGGAGAAGAGGGGGGAATGCGGAGGCTACTGGAGAACCCCAGGGCGACTGAAGGCAGGACCGGGGACAAATACGCGTGCGTGTGTGTGTGGGGGGGGGGTCTGTGGGCCGAGTTGGGGAGCTTGCGCGGGGGTGGGGGGCTCACCTTCAGGTCCCTGTGTACAATGTTTTTCTGGTGACAGTAGTGCACAGCCGACACGATCTGGAGGGGAGAGCAGGGAGGGTCAGTCCCTCGAGACCCCGAACCCCGCGGCCTCTCTCAGACCCCTACTCACAACCGAGACCCAGGACCCCAGGCCTCCCCGAGGCACAGGCCGAGATGCTGGGGCCTCACGCTCCGATTCGGTCACAGCAGGGAACGCCCCTGGGACCCGCGGCTGCAGGCCTCCACTCAGACCCCCCAGACGGCCTCAGACCCCCAGACACCCTCCCGGCAGGGGCGCCAGAACCGGGACACCACGAGTCCCCTCCCGGCTTTCCGGAAACACACATAAGAACGCTGCGTACCTGCAGAGAAACACTCGGCCCCAGCACACGCAGCACAGCCCCGGGCCAACACCGCCCGCGCTCCACCCCTCACCCCTGTTGGCCAGACACCCCTCAGCGTGTCCTTTTACCCACACACCCGCACGCCTGCCATCAGGCTATCCTCACACCTGGGCATTTGCACGCTCGTGGGCACCCAGCGGGCCACCCTCACTCCCACCCAGGCCGAAGCCCCCCGGGGCCAGCGGACAGCCCAGACCCGCGCGGAGCGCCCCGTCCCTCCTCCCCGGGGACCGAGGCACTGTGTCCAGCCCGGCCAGCAGCTGTGACCCCCCCGCCCCCC
The DNA here is from genome assembly GCF_018350215.1 of Panthera leo. NCBI lineage: Eukaryota > Metazoa > Chordata > Mammalia > Carnivora > Felidae > Panthera > Panthera leo. Next base: position 11,449,064 of record NC_056693.1, read on the forward strand.
CACCTGTCGGAACTTGGCTCGAGCTTCCTTCTCCTTCATGCGGCCGTGTGACACGAGGTAGTCAAACACTTCTCCTGCAGGGCAGAGGCCAAAGTGGGGTCAGCGAGGGGCGTGCGGGGCGCGGTGGGCAGGGCGGGGAGGGAGGCCTCACCGGCACTTGCGTATTCCATCACCAAGTACAGAGTTTTCTCCGTCTCGATCACCTCGAAGAGCTTCACTGCAATGACCGGGGAGGGAGGGGGTTATTCGGGAAGAGACGCACTCCCCCCAACTCCACCCACATCTCTAACTATGCGTGTGCTAACCAGAACCCCCTCACTCACGAACACTCAATGGCTCCCTACTGATGGCACCGTTTTCCAAACTCCTCAGCCCTACTTCACCACCTTTCCTACTTTCTTGCAAGAAAGCGGGCTGTGTGAGGCCAAGGTGTGTGTCGGTTTTCTTCACTGCCTATGTCTGATGTCCCCAGCCCCTGGCATAATGCAGCCACTCAATAAACACTTCCCAGTGAAAAAACAAATGGATGAATAAATGCCGTGGCCCCATCCAGGCCAGGCCAAATCCTGCTTCTCTAGGTCAAGACCCCCCTCCCCCCTCTGCCTAACGATGACAATGACAGCGGCTGCTACCGATAATCAGACCAGCTCCCACAGCGCAGCTTTGAAGGAAGGGTTTCGAATGCTCGATCTTATCCAATCCTCACAATGACCTTGAAGTAGGTCCCTTATCAGCCCCACTCCAGAGGAGGAAACTGAGGCTCAGGGAGGTGAAATGACTTGCCCAAGGTCACCCAGCCAGCGAGCAGCAGTACTGCCAAGAGCAAACAGGTCTTTCTAACTGTTAGAGCTGCCGGTTCTTCTGTCCCCTGACTCCCTCCTCTGCCAAGTGCCCCCAGCTCGTAGCCTCTGAGCCCATCCTCTTCCCCTCCTCACCGATGTTGGGGTGGTTTAGGCCCTTCATGATGCGGACTTCCCGGAACAGCTGGACACGGCCAAAACAGAAGAAAGAGAAAGATGATGGTGGGTGGTTTCAAAGACTGTCTTCCCGACCTGTCCCCCCCCCGCTCCCTCTCCCTGGGCCTCACTTTCTGCAGGCTGCTGGGGTTCAGCTGGGTTTTGTCGATGATCTTGATGGCGACCTGGAGGTGGAAGGAAGGGGGAAAAGATCAAAGTGCTGAGGGCTCTTGAGCTGGGAAAGGCTACCCCAGCTCAGATCACGCAAGGGCTTTTTTGTGTTTTTTTTAAAGTAACATCTACACCCAACGTGGGGCTTGAACTCACGACCCCAAGATCAAGAGCCTCACGCTCCTCTGACTGAGCCAGCCAGGCGCCCCTACTTTTTTGTGTTTGGCTTTTCTTAATTTAAAAAAAAATTTTTTTTAACGTTTATTTATTTTTGAGAGACAGACCATGAGCGGGGAGGGGCAGAGAGAGAGGGAGACACAGAATTCGAAGCAGGCTCTGGGCTCTGAGCTGCCAGCACAGAGCCCAATGCGGGGCTCGAACCCACAAACCGTGAGATCCATGACCTGAGCTGAAGTCAGACGCTTAACGGACTAAGCCACCCAGGTGCCCCCTTCATTTCTTTAAGTAGGCTCCACGCCCAACGTGGGATTTGAACTTAAGACCCTGAAGTCAAGAGTCGCACGCTCTCCTAACTGAGCCAGCCAAGCGCCCCAGCACCCCTTGTTCTAAAAGAGCTTTGAGGCAGTCAGCACGGAGGAAGAATCAGAAAGTTATGAAACTCTCCTTATATTTATCTTGCAGTGTGGTTGAGTTTTTATTTTGAATTGCACTTTGGGGCAGAGCACCGTAAGTTTTTCAGTAGCGAGGGGCCAAACTCAGCTCTAGGTGCCTCGTTTCCCTGAAGGGTTTTGGGGCCTGGTCACCTCCAGATATCCTGGATTACAGAACCCTTCCCCCGGGAGATCCTGTTTCCTTAGAAGCTGGTCCTCTGAGAAGCCCCTGGAATCATGTTCAAGATCCACACGAGGGGAACAACACGTTCCTCGTGCGGGAGAGGGTCCGTTAGCTTTCCTCACATCCTCAAAAACGGGTTTTTAATTTTGTCACGCACTTTTCATGCCAGTATCGAGAGGATCATATGGTCTCTCTCCTCAAGTCTGTGAATGTGGCGAAGTACATGAATAAATTGTCAATTTGAAAAGAACTGTGTATTCCTGGGACGAACCGAGCTTTGTCATCACACAGCCTTCTTTAACGGATGTGCCCGCGTCTATCCGCTCCGATTTTGTTTAAGATTTTTGTATTGATGTTCGCGTGTAAGGCCGGCCCATCATGGTGTTCAGAGCCGGTTCTGACATTTTGGTCACTGTCCAGCTAGCACTTAAAATCAGCTGGGCAGCGGCATTTCTTTCCTCAGTCTCTGGAAGTATTGGCATAAAATTGGAATGTTTGGTAGAATGTGCCCATAAAACCATTGGGGCCTGGTATCTTTTGTGTGTCTGGAGTAGATGGCGTGGGGGCAGGAAGAGAGTTCATCCGAGGCAGGAGAAATCGCTCCAGCCATGTTCTCTAAAATTAAAGGAGGTACAGAAGAGTCATACCCTCCTCCCAAGAGTGAGTGAGAGGCTTCATATCCAGATTACAAGGTCTGCGTGGGCCCTTCTGCAATAATGTTGCCATACTCCCAACACATGCCCACTCTTGGAGGGGAGGTGGGGAGACTCAGACTGTGCCTAACTGAGAATTCAAGGGGCACCTGGGTGGCTCGGTCAGTTAAGCACCCAACTTCGGCTCAGGTCATGATCTCACGGTCCGTGGGTTCGAGTCCTGCTTCGGGCTCTGTGCTGACAGCTCAGAGCCTGGAGCCTGCTTCGGATTCTGTGTCTCCCTCTCTCTGCCCTGCCTCCACTCATGCTCTCTCTCTCTCTCTCTCCCTCTCAAAAATAAACATTAAAAAAAGAGAGAGAGAGAGAGAATTCAAGTTCTCACGAATTCTCATGGAGATTGCCGCGAGATTCGGTGGAACAAAAGTCACCAGTGAAACAGGGATGCTGTCCAGGTTTAGCCACAGAAGCCGTGAGAATTCTTAGAGCTACGACACACAGTTCTCTGCCTGCCATCTGAGAGTTCCCAACAATTCCAGGGATGATGACCAATATTTAATGAGTGCCGGCCATTAATGCATCATCATCCCTGTTTTAAGGTGGGAAAACTGAGGCCCAGAGCTGGACAACGTTTACTCCGGAGTTGACAATCTTCATCACCTCACACTCCCACACCTTTTTTTTTTTTTTTTTTTTTTTTAAAGTAAACTCTAGGCCCAACGTGGGGCTTGAACTCAGGACCGGAGATCAAGAGTCACATGTTCTACCGGACTGAGCTGGCCAGGCGCCCCGCCCACATCATTTTTACTAAACAGCATTTACTGTGGGCTAAGTCCTGGGCTAATAAGGACCTCAGGTACATTTAATTCCCACGGTAGCCCAGTTCTACTTGGATTGTTCTAGAAAAATCTGAGATGTCCTGACCTGCCCTGGAGAGAGTCCAGGGATGTACCTGAGGTCACAAAGCAGAGTGAGGGCCAAGTCTGACCTCGCCCCACCTCCCACAACGCACGCGGGTGCTGCAGGGTTGGGCCCTGAGCCCCACCCATCCCCCCACTCACCTCTCGGCCAGTGAGGATGTGCCGGGCCAGCTTGACTTTGGCGAAGTTGCCCTTCCCGATGGTCCTCAGCAGGCGGTAGTTGCCCACGTGGGGCTGCTCCTCGGGACAGGAGGCGATAGAGTTCCGGCAGCGGGCACCCAGGGAGCGGCTGGACCAGGATGGTCCCTTGTCCGAGGAGCGGCCACTGCCCAAGGTGCCATGCTGGACAGCGGAGACAGAGTGTGAGCGGTGGGGCAGCGCCTGCCCGATCCCACCGTCAATGGCACCTGTGGGCCGGGGCGGTCGATGCCAGCCTTGGCCACCGGCCCCTTCGTGGTCCTTCTCAAACCCAGGCCCGAGAGAAGCACGATGCCTTTGGGTCCCCCCGCCCCCACCGCCTCTACAAACAGACGCCTCCAAGAACATAAACGCGCCCCAACTCTGCAGCAGCTGGGGGTCCCCGACATCAGGCCTCCTCCTCACCCCTCCCTGCGGCCTACCCCCAACTTCCTTTTCTAGCTGCTGAGGCCACATAATATTTTCTTCGAAATGCTGCGGCCCTCAACCCCAGTCCGGGTCCTCAATCTGGTGGCCACACCGGGCCCCAGGTCTCTCTTACTGCTCTTGACGTCCCAGGTCACCCATCACCTCCCTGTCAGGCCCCGCAGCTCTGCTCTGAAGCCCACGAACAACATTTTATTCCCAGTTTACTGGCCCTAACATTTTCTTCCACTATTTGCCCCAAATCCGACTTCAAACACTGTGACCAACAGTCCTTCATTCTGCCCTGACGGGCTGGCCCTGCACGGTCACCTTCCTTCCGTGGAAAACGTTGTTGCTTCCCCCCCACCCCCAACCGTCGCTCCCCCCACCCCCCACCGCCCTGGGAACCTCTGTGGCTCCATCCACGCCCTGACCGGCCGTCTCCCACGCCAGCCCTCCCATCTGGCCCCGATGTTCTGTTCCTGCCGTCCTGTCCCTCCTGGGCCTCTCCCCCGCAGGTCACTGCCTGCTCCGGGCTGCCCTGTCCTGATTGTCAGCCCCAGGGACTGTGCCTCCCTTTCAGCGCTGGGGCCCAGGGTGCAGGCGACGGAGGCAGCCAGAGGCCTGAGCCAAGGCGGCTCTGCTCAGACCCTGTGCTGCCCCCATGCCCTTCCCAGGGCGGGGGTGGGAAGCAGGTGGACAAAGGGAGCTGAGGAAGAGAGAAGGCCAAGGACGAGGGCTTGCCGCAGGGAATCCGCGTGGCTACTTAACTAAGTGATGATGACTGCGACTTAATGAGCACTGGCCATTAATGTGTCCTCATCCCCGTTTTTAAGGCAGGGAAACCGAGGCCCAGAGCTGGACAACGTTTACCCCAGAGCTGATGGCCTTCACCGTCGCCCAGCGCACGGACTCACGCTCCCACATCATTTTTATTAAGCAGCTTTTATACGGGCCACGGCCCGGACCAGGAGGCACCTCGTCTGCATTCAATTCCCACGCTAGCCCGGTGACCGCAGGACCTACATCCTCATATTCCAGACAAGAAACTGAGGCTTGGGGAGAGAGGTGCCTTGTCAAGGTCACTCGATTCACTCACAAGAGGCAGGAAAGACAATGGTCCCCACAAGGGGCTGAAGGACGACCACCACTGCTGCAGCCCCAGCCACACACCGGCCGGCCGGCCGGCCGGCCGCTGTGTCCTCACCTGGGCCTCCCCTGTGCGACCAGTCACGATCTACGTTCTCCAGACAGGGACCCCAAGGCTGAGGCAGGGTAAGTCCCTTGGCCAAGGTCACAGGGCACCGAAGCAGAGTGGCGGGGATTCGATCCCAGGCCTGCTGGCTCCTGAGTGCCCAGCTCTTTCCTACCTCCTGCCCCTGGTCGGCTCACAACCCCAGGTCTCCTCCCAGGGGAGGGAGGGTGGGAAGGGAGGTGGAGATCCTGGCTGATGAGGCCCCTGATCCCCACAGAGATAAGGGCTTGGAGAAGAAGAATCCCCATTAGGTGGCACCAGGGGAGCCAACTGGGGGTGGGCTGGCACCCCACTGAAGGCAGCATGCTGGAGGGACCCCTGCAAGGGGCAGCTGGGGCAGTAGGTGACAAAGCCCCCAGGGGCCGGGGGCGGGAGCTAAAATTGGCCGGCACCACCAGCTGGCCCGGCTCCCTCCCTCCCGCCCGGCTGGCGCCCCAACACCGGGCCTGTTGCTAGGGAACCTCCAGAGAGGCTGGGCGGTGGGGGGGCCTGGGGCTTGGGGTGGGGGAGCGTGACCCCACATGGCTGTCGTCGTGGTAACTCGGGAGCAGGGGAGGAGCCTGCGACCTCCGATGCCAGAGGGAGAGGTGAGCCCCAGCCAGGGCTGACCAGCAGGACTTACAGACTAGTTGGGAGGAGAGGAGACAAGAGGACAGAAGGGGATTAGCCCTCTTCAAATGCCCACCGTGCACAAATCTGGACGAAAAAAGAGGAGGACGCGTTCGGATGAGCCCCATTTTACAGATGAGGAGACCGAGGCTCACGGAAGTGAGGTCACTTGCCTGAGATCACCCAGCGAGGGAGGGACAGAAAGTAGATTTGAACCCATGCTTATCTGAACAATCAAAGTAACAATAACACCACAGCTGCAAGCGTGGTTTGCTCCCAGCATCTCTCGGCCCCTTAAAACATCCCTAACAGGGAGGTGCTATCATCAGCCCTACTTAGAGATAAACCGAGGTCCTGAGCAGGGAGGGGATCTGTAAGCGCACGCGACAACTGATGACAGCCCCAGGTTGGGACTCCACGGCCCGTCTGACTCATGCCCATAGTCACCATAGCAGTGAACATGTGTAGAGAGCGTCCTATGTGCCGGGCTTCACCCGTGGCATCTCGAATAATCCTCTGAGGGACTTGAGCATCCCCATTTTTCAGAACAGGAAACTGAGGCTCGGAGAAGATGACCCGGTAGTTTGAGGGCACAGTGTAAACCAGCTGGCCAGGCCTGTGGGCTCCCTGGCACTTCCTGAGTGACTTGGGGGCGGGGGGAAGGGTGGGTATCTCATCAGAGACTCCAAATCAGAGTACGACCTATTGTATGGGGGCTGCGGCACCACGGTGTTGAGGGGATCTCTGTCAGGGAGGGTTTTGCAAGAGGAAGGGGCAGAGACAGATCTCTCTGGTGGAGATCTGGAGTGAGGGTGGCTGGGCGGCTGGCAGGCAGGGGTGTGTGTGTGTGTGTGTGTGTGTGTGTGTGTGTGTGTGCACGCACGCAGGGACCTGGCAGAGGTCTAAGGGAAAAGGGACAAAGACCCCAGCTGGGAATAAGTCTGGCATTGGTTGGTGGGAGAGGCTCTTTAGAAGGGCTGAGAGTAATCAGAAACTAGGGAGATGGGGGGGGGGGTCTCCCAGGATTGTTCTGGGCTGTGGTATAGGGACAGGGGGCCTGGGAAGGGTTAAAGCCATGGGGAAGTGGCAGTCAGGGGCCAAGGAAACTCCTAGAAGTTAAAGAAGCGGGGTTTCTAGGAGCAGTCTTCAGAAGCAGAGAAAGGTCTCGGGGCATGCAAGTCCCAGAGGACAAGGAGAAGAAAGCCTGAGACTTGGAGGGGGTCAAAAGGGCCTAGAAACTTGGGGAGGAGGTTTCCAACAGACAGACCTCCAAGAGAAGAGCTAAGGTCTTAACAGCCGAGGTCTTACAGCTAAGACCAGACCAGACGCTTTGAGTCCAGGAGTCTTCTGGAAGAAGGATCTGGGGCCAAGCCTTGTGGGCTGGGGGAGGCCTCCAAAGTTGAGGAGGGGGCTTCCCTGGGAGGCCAGACCCCCCCCCCCGGCCCCGACACACACACACAAGGAAGAGGGAGGCCCTGGGGCAGAAGAGATGGGGGGACCTGGAGATCAGTGGAAGGAGTGCTGTCCTGTGAGGAAGCTCCTGGCCTCGGAGGGGGTCAAGGGGGTCCTGGGGGTTTGGGGAGGGGGCTTGCCGGGAGCTGAGGAGTTGATACAGGCAGGATGAGGCCTGGAGTCAGACTAGCCCAGGGCCTAGAAATAGTCAGACTAGGCTAGGGGCCTGGAAGTTGGAGGCCAAGGCTGCCTGGGAGAAGACACCAGAGAGGGTCCAGGGGAGGGGGGTGCTGGGGGAGAGCCGGGGTACTGGGAATCCAGGGACAGGGCTGCTTGGAAGATAGGGACCAGGCCTGGGAGTGGAGAGACCTTGAACAAGCTAGAAAGGGCCCTGGGCCCAGGAAAGGTGGAAACCGGCTTCCTGTGAGGGGGTGCCCACAGGATCCGGGAGGATCCAGAGGGGCGGAGGGCTGAGAATGAGAGAAGGGGGGTTCCTGGGGAGCCCGGCACCCACATCCAGATGGGGAAGGCCAGAGCCAGAGGCGGGACTGGGCCGGGCCTTCCTGGGAGAGGGCCAGGGCCGGGCCTTGGGGTCAGGAGCCCTGCAAATCCTGGAGGGGGCGAGTTGTCGGATGCAGGCAGCCAGGAGGGGAAGGGGCTTAAGAACACGCGGAGAAGGGAGGGGCTCCTGGAAGGCAGGGGAGGGGGCTTCCTGGAGGGGAGAGACCCGAGCGGAAGCGGTCTGCAGAGGGACAAGAGAGGGGTCCCGGGAGAGGGGCGCCCGCAGGGGTCGGGCTGGGCTGGAGTGGGGGAGGGTCGAGAGGCCTGGAAGTCCGGGCCGGGGTCGGGAGGTGGCACGCTGGGCCGAGCCGGGGGAACGAAGGTAGGGGCTCGCGCGGCGCGGGGCACACCAGGACGAGGGGCTCGGCGGCTGAACCCGACCGGCGCTCCCCAAGGGGCCGGGCCCCACTCACCGTGTCCGAGTTCCGATCGTTGCCCGGGGCCAGCGCCGTCCGCGAAGACATTTTCTCCGGGTCCCGGGGGACTGGGCGGCCGGGTGGGGGGGGGCGGGGGTCCCGGGGTCCCCTCTCTTCCCCTCCCCCCCCGCTGGCCTGGGGACGCGAGCTCAAAAGCTGGGTGCCGTGGACACCCGGGTTCGCGCCGCGGGAGAGGGGGCAGGGCGGGGAAGGGAAGGGGACGCCGAGGGTCCTAGTGGCCCCGCGCAGTGGCGGCCCGGGGCGCCATGGGGGCGGCGGGCAGACGGGCGGGCGGGGGCCGGGGAGGGGGCGCGGAGCCGGCCCGGGCGGCGGCGGAGGGAGGCGGTGGAGGGGCCGGGGAGGAAGGGACGTCAGGGGGAGGGGCGGGCAGGGCGGGGCCGCGGAGACCCCGCCCTCTGCCGCCGGCCCTTAAAGGCGCAGGCCCGGGCTAGCCGGGGGCTCCGGGGGCGGAGGCAGGTCTGGGCGCGTCGGTAGGGGAGCGTGTTCTCACAGGAGAGCGGAGACTCACCGGAAGAGAAGGGAGAGAAACGCCTAGGCAGAGCGCCAGAGACGCAGAGAAAGATAGAGAGATGCAGAGATAGAGAGACAAAGAGACGCAAGGATAGAGAGACAGAAGTAGGGAGACACGCAGACATACAAAGAGATGTAAAGGGAGCCAAAAGACCCGAGCGACTAAATAAATAAATAAATAAATAAAGGAGGGAGAAACATAGGGAAAGAGAGACACACAGAGACAGAGATACAGAGAGAACAGAGACACAGAGAGCGACAAAGACTGAGAAGACCCCCACACGGGGACGGAGGGAGAGGCAAAAGGAGACAAAGAGATAACACACAGAGACGCAGAGACCTGTGAAGAGCGCGGAAATAAAAAGACGAGACAGACCGAGGCAGCGAAGCCCCGAGAGACACGAACCAGACAGAAGGCGGCGCTGTCCACATTCTCCCTCCCAGCCCACCCCCTGCTCAGTCGAGGGGCCCAGGAAGTTCTTGGGAACAGAGCTGAGGGCGCAGGGGGCGTAGTGTGCTAGGCAGAGCCGCTGCCCAGGGCTGACCACGATCTCTAGCAATGCCGCCTCCCACCTCCCAGAAAACTCCAGAGCCCAGGCTTGTGGCTGCAGGCCCCTCTCCTGTGCACCCCAGCTGGGGTCTGAGGATTTCTCCGTATAGCTCTGTGACTCAAGGCAGGCATTGGCCCCTCCTTGGCCTCAGTTCCCCAATCTATAAAGCGAGAGCAAGGATCTACATGTTGCCTTCCTGGCAGGGCTGAAGCAGGTGCCAGAGAGCCCTGTGTAGGTATGCACCTGCCGGGTGCAGCTGCTGTCGGGATGGGCAAGCTGAAACCAGAGGAGGGCAAGGGCTTCCCTGAGGTTCTTCTGCAGTGGGGACCACCCATCCCCTCTAGACTAGGGTGACCTGAAAGAAAGAGGGGCATTGCACAGTCCTGCCCCCCCCCCCCAAATCCCACAACCCTTGGATCGGGTCCATGCCCTGCCCCTGTCTGACCATCTTCTTGAGCCTCAGTTTGCCTTTCTAAAAGATGGGTGTGATGCTCACACCAGTGTGTTGGGAGTCAGCTCGAGCGAGCTGCCTGTTAAAGGCTCAGGAATTTTGGAACCGGTTAAGACAGCCATTATAAAAAATTAAAGTATGCAAACACGTAATTAAATAAATTACACTTAAAACAAAGGTAACAAATGCTCATCACGACCTAATTATTTTACTACGTTTTGCTATTATCTGTGATCCTGTGGTGATTTACATCTATTGTGCCTTCATAGTGAAACAACTGTGTAATGAGCTTCTGTGCATCTCTTCCCCCCAAAATGCTTTCACTGACATCACTGTGGCTTCACATCACTGAGTCCAAGCTTGGTAACTTGAATTAGCCCTGGTGGAACGATTGACACCATGGAAGATGGCAAACGCCGCAAATCAAGGCTCCCCACCCCCCCAACCCCCAGAGAGCAGGTTGTCAAACATTCATCAGCGTGTCACCGGTTGATACTATCAGCAACATAAACTCACAGAAGCTTCCTCTGTGCCCGGCTCTGAGCACTTTATTCTTTCTGCCACCTTGTGAGTTTGGACCGTCATTCTCAGCCCCACGTACACATGCTGAAGGTTAACGTGGCTGGTGAGAGGCAGGCTTGAGATTTGAACCCAAGTGCTTCCAAACTCTGAAACTTGGGCTCTTAAGCACTATGGGCTTCCTGTCCCGGGACCATAATAGTAGCAACCTCAGTCTGCGGTAAGAGACTATGTATGTAATGACTACATATGTAAATGCTTCACATGGGAACATATTAGAACTTCGTAAGCGGGTGACATTACCATTGTTACTCAGCAAATGGGGCCCAAGGAGTCTCAGGAATGGTGGGGTGCAGAGAGGGAGGAGTTCAGGATGGTGTTCCAGAAGTTTTGAGATCCCAAGGGCTCTGCAGGGTGAGGGGTGGGGTCTCGGGGACGGGTTGGGGGAGCTGAGTCACTCCTTCCTAGGCTTAGCGCGGAGAGCCGCAGTTCTCCAATGCACCACGCGGGGCAGCAGATCACCTCCCTACACGCACCTGCCCGCCACACCTCAGGCCTCACCCTGGCTCCGCCCCCCTCACCCCAGTACTGTCCCCACCCCATTTCCCAAATGAGGGGACTGAGGCTAAATGAAGGGGGGAGGCTACAAAATGATGAACCTTAAAAACAGTATGCTTAGCGAAAGTAGGCCGACACAAGGGACCACTTACTGTGATTCCTTTTATATGGAATGTCCAGAATAGGGAAACCCATGCGGCTGGGAGCAGAGGGGAATGGGGGAAGGGGGGCTGCTAAAGGGCTATGGGTTTCTTTGTGAGGTGATGAAAATGTTCTGGAATTAGATAGGGTGACAGTTGCTGCATCCTTGTGAATACACTGAGAGCATTGAATTGGGCACTTTGAAAGGGTGAATTTTATGGCATATGAATTGTACCTCTTTTTAAAACAATTTTTTAAAGTTTATTTTGAGAGTGTGTGTGTGTGTGTGTGCGCGCGCGCGCGCATGAGTGGGGGAGGGTCAGAGAAAGAGGGAGAGAGAGAGAGAATCCCAAGCAAGTTCCCAGCTGACAACAAGGAGCCCAACGCGGGGCTCAATCTCACAAACCCTGAGATCGTGATCTGAGCTGAAATCAAGAGTCGGACCCTCAACCGACTGAGCCACCCAGGTGCTGCTGAATTATATCTCAATAAAATATTCAGTTAAAAAAAGAGGGGGGATCTGACAGCTGTCACCGCCCACGACAGGTCATTTGGTTCCAGCCAGATCTAGTCGCTGCCTTCTGATTTCCACGGGTCCACACGGACCTGGTGAGGACAAAGCCTCTCCCCCCCCCCATCCCCCCAATCTGGGCCACTCAACCTGGCTCCTTCCCCAGAGCCCATTGTCTGGCAAATCCAGTCCTTGAACTGAGACCTTCAGATCTTGGAATCTTAACCCCTGACCCACTTCTTCCAGCATAGGTGTCTATAGAGCCCTTGCTGGGGCTGGGGGAGAAGCAGGGATCCCTGAACCCAGCCCCGACCCTAATCCCACACCAACCCCAACTTTGCCTAGGCAAGTGATCCCTTGTTCCAGGCCTAACACCTGCGACACTATGCCTGAGCGCCCAGAAGAGCACCTGAACCTGAAACCCAGCCTTACAAGTAATCCAAAGCCTGCATCTAACCCCACCCAACCCCCAACCCATTCCCAGCGCCCCCCCCCCCCCCACTGCACCTGCCATATGCGTCCCCAACTTCCAATCCTTAGCTCTGATCTATCCCCATGTGTGCATTCGGTTAATAAACCTTTACTATTATGTGCCAGACGCACATCTAGGGATATAAAGATGAACGAGGTAAGCAAAATCCGCTTTGGATTTACGTTCAAGTGGGAGAGTCAGGAAATCTACAAGGGAGATAGAGAAATCTGATCGTTCAAATTGAGGAAGGTGATACGAAGGAATTGAGGAATCAGAGCCAGTCCCTGGGGACAGAGGAAGTGGCTGGGGGGGAGAAGGGGATTCTGCTGTTCAGGGAATGTCTCCTTTGAGGGACAGAGGCTGGAGCTGAGGCCAGGATGATGTCGAAGGAGGGAGCCATACAGGGACCTGGGGACAGGGGAGAGGACTATAGTTCCAAAGCCTTGCCCCGTGCCACCCACGCCCTCAGGCCTCTGATCGCAGCTTCTGGGCCAGCAGAACCTTCCTCCCCTGTCTTTATTCCAGAGCCAGGAACCCGAAGGAGAGCTCTGGGCCCGCATCCAGCATTGGGTGTCTCCCCAGGGTGCCCAGGATGGTGTTGTCACCTTGGAAGGCGTGAAGAACAGGCGGGGGGGGGGCAATTCCGGGTGGGGGTGAGGGTGGGGGCCAGACTGTGGCCTTGTCCTTCCCAGCCCAACCCCAGCTTGTCCTAAAAGGGCAGACAGATAAAGAGTCCTTCCCGCCCCTGGCCCCAGAGAGGGAGGGGTTTCCTGACAGGAAATTGACCTCCTCTAACCCCCCCCCCCCCAGTTCCAAGCTCTCAGCAGTTCTGGCTGAAGTGTCCTCAGGGCAGGACAGCAGCAGGGACAGAGGGACGAAGGCGCCTGCTGACGAGGAGGTGAGTATGCTGGAGGAGGGGGCAGGATTCTTGCGCCCTGGCCTGGGCTCCCCCCTGGACGCGGGCTGGACCAGAGGTGGTGAGAACATGTGCCCTGAAGCCAGGAGAGGCTGGGGGCAAAGACAGCATGTGGGGCCTGGCCTCAGGAGGGTGCCAGCCACAGGGCAGGAGGAGCTGGGGACCGCAGGGGGGTGCCGTGAAGAATCTGGGGACCCTGGGGATCCAGAGAAGCTTCAAAGGAGCCAGGAGAGCTGGGACCGCCAAGGGAGAAAGGAGAGAAAGGGTCTGATGCCCTCGGAGTTCAGGTTGGGAGAAAGCGGTGGATGCTTTTCTCCATCCCCAAGAGATGGGGGGCTTGGAGATGGTGTTCGGAGTGAAGATGTGCATGAGCTTGAACCGGGCTGGGCTGATGATGGGATAGTTTGGGGGTGAGGTCTGGATTGGGGTTGTGTGGCTGGGGTCCAGCATGGACGCACAATTTATAAGGGCTGTTCTCAGATACAGACTTGGGGGCTGGAGGTGCTGACTTCTGCAAACAGGTCAAACTGCCGGTGGAGGGTTTAGGGCTTTGGGGAAAGGCTGGCAGCGAGGAGAAGGGGGGGGGGGGAGGGGGAGGAGCCGGAGCCCAGAGAGGGAAGCGCTGGTGGCCAAGACATCCTGTGGGAGTCGGGAGGCTGGGGCTTGAGGGATGCCTCGGAAGTGAGTCAGGGGCCCGGGCACTGGGAGGCAGATGAGGGGGCTGGAGGGGGCAGGATGTCAGAGGAGCCAGTTTGCAGAGGCGGGTGGTGGAGGGTGGTGGAGCCTGGAAAGGGAAAGCCGGCGGGGCCACTTTGGAGAAACTGTTGCAGCGGGGTCTGAGGATGTTGGAAATGGCTTGGGGGGTATCGGGATCCAGTTTGGGGATGGATGTGGGAGCCAGTGGGGGAGTGGCAGATCCAGTTTGGGTCATGTTGGCTTCTGTTACAGGGAAGTAGAAGGGGGATGTGGAGTTTCGGGGGGGGGGGTGGACGATGGACACAGGGCTGGGACACGGTGAAGCCATTTGTGGGATGAAACACACAGAAGCCAGTCGGGAAAATGAAAGACAGAGAAATCCGTGCACGACTTGTGGGTGTGTGCATGGGGGCTCGTATCGATTGCCCACAGCCATGGGGGCTCCAGGCAAGGGTTGCCATGGTGACTGCCTCTCTGGAGGACAGGGGACCATGGAGACTGGAGAGAGGCTTGAGGAACGACAGCTGAGGTCCAGAGGCTGAAGTCAGGGAGGAAAGAAGCAGGGGGGCTCCCCCATGAAAGGAAGATGCTCTTACCCACGGCCCAGCCAGCTCGGGACCCTTTGAGCATCAGCCTCCTTCCAGATGCTCTATGCACCCCCAAGGGGCCGCCCAATCCCGACCCTGTCCCTCAACTGCTCGGAACCTGTCCCAGTTCAAAACAACCTATGTGTCTAGCAGGAGGTGAGTGGGGAAACCCCTGACGTTTCACACAGTTTTGCCAAAGCCAGACAGCGGAAGAGTAATGCGACACTTAAATCGACTAGAGCCACCGAGATAGGCACGGATACCTCTCCCATGTATGTGAGTCCAAACACCACCATCAAAGCGCAAGTTGCTGGATGCACTTAGTATGAGAGCCTTCACAGAGCGTTCTGAAACCCCATAAAACGATACATTGTTTCTGGATGCAAGGCTATGGAGACTTAAGAGTAAAAGTCGGGTTGGCCTGGGGAGACCCGCATTCTGGATGCTACTGTCCTGGGAAGAGGGCAAGGGAGGAGAGCTGGGGGCAGGGAGTGCATCTTGTAATGCTCGATTCTAAAAAAGACCAAAAACAACAACAACAACAACAACAAAAAAAACCCCACCCCAAACAAACAAACAAACAAACACCCAAACAACAGCCAAACCTGAGTCATAGAAACAGAATAGCCACAAAGTAGAATGTTTGCATTAGACGCAGCTAGGATTGGAAGCAGAGGGGGTGTTTATTTGTTTTCTAAATTTTTCCGAATTCCCGAATCTTTGAACGATTTCATCATTTTAAAAAGCGCCCTTCCACAGTTCCCCAGTGTCCTCGGGAAAAAGCCCAAGTCCCTCCTCACGGCTCTCCTCTCCGAGGCCCTGCACGGCTTGCTCTGTACTGACCTCTCCAGCTTGACTCCTCACCCACAAGGAATGAGGTCCTTGCCTCCTTCCTTTGTTTCCTGTTTAGCACCCATTCATTTCCTGAGCGCCTGCCCTGGGAGTTGGGGACACAGTGGTGACTGAGACAGCCCGACCCTGTCCCTCTAGGGACTTCACAGTCCGGCGGGGGACACAGACTCATCCCCAGACACTGACAACTCAGAGTGGGGAGGGCTGGGATGGGGAAAATCCTGAGGGGGGAAAACTCGACTCAGCCTAGGCATGACAGAGGGCTTCCTGGAGGAGAGGGCCTTGGGGGCTGGATCCTAAAGCCTGAGTGGTGCAGGGAGAACAGGTGTCCAGGTAGAAAGATCAACAAACGCCAGCACCCAGAGGAGCCTGGAGGGGGAGAATGTGGGATAGCACTGGTGAGGTGCACAGCTGGCAGGCAAGGGCAGCTGGATTTCGCGCCAAGGGTACTGGGGAGCCATGCAAGGTTAAGAGAAAGAGCAGGGCAAGTTTGTGCTTTAACGAGATCCTCAAAGGTGGGCTGGAGGGGCCAAGACGAGAGCTTGGAGACCAGGGAGAAAAGGGGGAAGTGGGAAGGGGCCTGGACTGGGGCAGGGGCCATGGAGAGGGAGGAGATGAGGGACTTAGGAGGTGGGATAAAATTCACTTTATTTTCTTCTATTTTATTTGAGAGAGAGAGAGAGGGAGGGGGAGAGAATCTTTTAAATGTTTATCGAGAAAGAGACTCTTAAACAGGATCCATGCTCAGTGTGGAGCCCAAGGTAGGGCTCCATCCCGCGACCCTGGATCATGACCTCAGCCAAAGTCAAGAGTTGGATGCTCAACCGACCGAGCCACCCAGGTGCCCCATCAAGTTCAAGTTATGGGACGCCTGGCTGGCTCAGTCTGTAGAGCGTGTGACTCTTGATCTCGGGGCTGTAAGTTCGAGCCCCACGTTGAGTGTAGAGATTACTTAAAAATAAAATCTTGGGGCCCCTGGGTGGCTCAGTCAGTTAAGTGTCTGACTCTCAGTTTCGGCTCAGGTCATGGTCTCACGATTCGTGAGGTCGAGCCCCGCCTCAGGCTCTGCGCTGGCAGCACGGAGCCTGCTTGGGATTCTGTCTCGTTCCCCCTCTCTCTGCCCCTCCCCTGCTCTCTCTCTCAAAGTAAGTAAATAAGTTTATTTAAAAATTTGACTTTAAAGCGTACTATTCAGTGGCATTCTAGTATTCTAGTACATTCACAGTGCTGTTAACCATCCACATTATGTAGTTCCAGAACATTTTCATGTCCCAAAAGGAAACCTGTACCCATTAAGCAGCCACACCCATTAAGACCCACCCCCGTCTCCCAGTCCCCGGCCACCACTCACTTCCCTTCTGTCTCTCTGGATTTGCCTGCTCTGGACATTTCCCAGTAAGGCTTTGCTAAGGGAAAGAAGAAGGCGGGTTAGAGGTGACAGGTGTGCTGGCTGGACAGGGGAGAGACGAGGCAGGTGCCCATGTGTGTGACTGGATGTCCGGGTAGACGGTGGGGCCCGAGTCCCCATGCAGTCTCTCCTCTTCGCTGGCTGTGCCGCCTTGGGACGGACCCTTCCCCTCTCTGAGCCTGTTTCCTCTTAGAGTGGGAGGGTCCACCGAGGTGATGAGCACCCAGACAGGAAGTCAGGCAGGGAAAGGGTCTGAATGCCAACGGTCAGGGTAATCAGACAGGTCCGGGCGCGAATGCTGGCTTTGTCCCTGAGTCACCGTGGGGCCTTCGGTAAGCACCTTTGCTCCTCTGAGCCTCAGTTTCCTCATCTGCCACGTGGGCATATAGTAATAGCACTAGCCTCATGGGATTAGTGACTGCTCAGACCAGTGCCTGGCACGCAGGCCCTGCGTTGCTGGGCACCCAGAGGCGTTAATTATCAACACCTCTTATGTTTTTCCCAGGTCCCTGCCCGTCAAGATGCCCATCCTGAAGAGTCTAGGGGTGGCCGACCCTAAGGTGCCCCGGGCGGGGACGCTGCCTCTGAGGTCCTCTCGGAACCCCTTTGAGGAAGTTCCTGGACTGGAAGAAGACGAGGTTGGGGAGCTGGGGAGCCTGCCCAACGGAACATCGTGTCGCCGCCGTGCCACCCTGGAGAAGCTGGCCGGCCTGGCCCCCTTCCGGCTGGGCTGGACCCCCGGCCGGCGGGCAGGCAGCCCCGGAGATGGGCAGTCCCGCTCTTTCCTGGGCCGAGTGCTGACACCAGGGATACGCAGGAGCTCAGCAGATTTTGGCCTCCTGGCCAGGCTTCAGGGGACCCGAGCCCAGGGCGACGAGGAGGTGGCTGGGGAGGCCGCCCGGAGACTGGCCTTCCTGAGACTGGGACGCGGGCCCAAGCCCCGCCGCGCGTCACTGGCTGAGAGGGTGGTGCCCGCAGGCGAGGCAGCTCCCGAGCCCCCGCCCAAGGTCCCCGAGCCCCCAAAGATGAAGGAGCCTCTGTCAGGTGAGTCGGGAGCCCCCGCCCAGCCCCCTCCCCCCAAAATCTTGATTTCTATCACCCAGCCCTCCACCCCGGATCCCTCCCACCCGCCACCTGCCGGCCTCAACCTCGCCCCCATGTCCTATGATAAGGATCATGAACTTTGGTCTCGTCTCCTCTAATCCCTTCTGCACCCCCAATTTCAACCCTCCTTACCTCCCTCCCTTCAAGTTCAGCCTCCATCCCATCTCCTTTCCACTCCTTTCCATGTAGCCACATCCAACCTTGACCTTATGCCCCTCCCCAACCTCTGTACCCCACCCCCTTCCCATCGCCAGCCCCAACCCTGGCCCCAGACTGCACCCCAACCTCCTCCTTCACCCCCAACCTCCTCTCCTTTTCCACCCCACTCTGAACCCCAAACCCAAATCCAGCCCAATCCCCCAACCCCCAGCTTCAACCTCATCCGTACCTCACGTCCAAGCCGCACCTCGAACTCCCCGCCACGCCCAGCGCCTACCTCCCACCTGCGTCTCCCCACTGCGTCCCCCACTGCCCGTCTCACTTTCTCCAGGCTGCTGTAACCTTGTCCCACAACCCCACAAACCGGGTGGCTTCAACTATAGAAATCTCTTCTCTCGGTTCTGGATCCATGCCCTTTCAGACACGCATAGGGGACTCCCTCCTCGACTCTTCTGTGCCTGGTGCTTGGCTGGCCATCTTCTCGCGGTGCATGTCTGTCTCTGTGTCCAGATCTCCCCTTTGTGTAAGAACACCAGCCACGCCGTATCAGAGCCCATCCTACGACCTCGTTTTAACTTGCTCACCTCTCTGCTCATCTCTGTCTCCAGAGATGGTCCCATTCTGAGGTCCCGGGGGCTTAGGACTTCACGCGTGTTTTTTCTTGGTGATGGTGGGGGGGGGGCACAACTCAGCTCATACCCCCACCCCGTCTCTATCCTCAGCCCCAAACTACCCCAAGCCCCAGTGTCTTCTCTTCAATGCCTTTTTGAGTTTCTACTCCATCCTTATTCCAACCCCACTTATCCCTTTGTCCAAACACCACCTTTAACCTCATCTCTGTGCCCAAGAACCGTCAACACCCCGGGGGGCCAGCCAGTGCCCTCCCGCATGCAGGTGGCAGCCCCGTCCCCAATTTAGCTTCACGCCCAACCCCCGACCCAGGCCCATCTCAGCACCCACCTTCAACCCCAACGGCAAGCTAGTCTCTCCCCCGTCATTCTTTTTTTTTTTTTTCCATTAAAAAATTTTTTTTTTACAATTATTTATTTATTTTTGAGAGACAGAGAGAGACAGAGCCACAAGCGGGGAGGGGCATTGAGAGAAGGAGACAGAGAATCCGAAGCAGGCTCCAGGCTCTGAGCTGTCAGCACGGAGCCCCACGCGGGGGCTCGAACCTACGAAACGTGAGATCATGACCTGAGCTGAAGTTGGACACTCAACCGACTGAGCCACTCAGGGGCCCCTCATTTTTTTTTAACGTTTATTTTTTGTTTGTTTGTCTTGAGAGAGAGCATGCAAGTGACCATGGCGGGGGGGGGGAGGCGAGGGGGAGAGGCAGAGAGAGAACCCCAAGCAGGCTCCAGCCTGTCAGCACAGAGCCAGAGGCAGGGCTCAAACTCATGAACCGTGAGACCATGACCTGAGCTGAGATCAAGAGTCAGAAGCTTAACTGACTAAGCCACCCGGGGAACCCCTCTCCCTTCATTCTTAATCCCTGACCCTTAATCCACCCTGACCCTGAACCCCCCCCCCCTTCCCAACCTCCACCCACATTCCCGGCCCCAACTCAGGTGCGGTTTTCATCTTCAAACTCACATCCAAACCCTTCTTTCCATCCTCAGCCGTCGCTTCAATTCATCTCCGCCCCCAGTCACCGTCCCAGGCCCCAGATGTCAAACTCAGCTCCTTTCCTGTCCCCTCTAGAGATTGCACCCCAACTTCCCCCTCATCCCTTATCTCAGTCCCATCTCTGAGACTCGGGTTCGGATCCCTGGGGCTGGCTCCCTCCACCTTCATACACCCCCCTCCTCACTCCCAGACCCCCCCACCCCCCAACGCATGCTGCCTCAGCCCCCCGGGACCTCAGGAGAGCCCTCACTTCGCCCCACATCCTGGCCAGAAGCTATTTCAGCCCCGGCTCCCAGGGGACTGGGAGGGCACTTCAGGGAGGCGAGGAGGGGGTGACTGGAGCCCCCGCCTTCTGGAAACGGATGGGCAGAAATAGCGCTGGCCAGGAAACAAGTTTCTCTGCCAGGGAGGAAGTGGAGGGGGGTGGAGGTGTCGGGGTAACCCTGGGCCACCAGGACCCTCCCTTGGCCTTCACGGAAGGCCTCCCAACCCCATGGGGGTGTCTCTTGGGGGAGTCGGAACGCACAGCGCCAGATCACCCCCACAGCCACCCCCCCCCCCCCCCCCGCAAAAGACCCTCTCTGGTCTTGCTCTCCTCTCCCCACCTCCCGGCCTCCACCCTGCCCCTTGATCCATTGCTTCTCCACCGGCTCCCCCTACCTGGCTCAGACTGGCCTCCCTCCAGCCCTCTCATTCCCTGGATCCCTTTCTCTGGATCTGAGGCGCTTTCCCCTGTCCTCGCCCCTCAAATATCCTGGGCCCTTCCCCCTATCCTCACCCACTCTCCCATACCCTGTGCCGTCCCCCGCCCCTCTCCCCTCTGCCTCGCCCCCTTCCCCCCCTTCCCCTGACTTCTCTCCCTCCTCCGCCCCTCCCCTTCCCTCCCTCACCCTGCCCCCCCCCCCTCGCCCGACAAACCTTCTCTCACCCACCCCTCTTCTCCCGGAACGTCCCGGGCTCCTTTCTCGGCCCCTCGCCTCCCCCTCTCCGCCCGCCCCGCGCCCTCCTCCCCCTGACCTCCCGCTCTGCCCCCACAGTGCTGGAGATCCTGAGCCTGATCCAGCAGCGCGAGCTCGCGCGAGCCGACGAGCACATCTTGGAGCTGGAGGCCGAGGAGCTGGCGTCGTCGGGGGGCGGCGCGCCCGGGCCGCCCGGGGCCGAGGGCGCGGCCGGCGGCCGCCGGGCGCGGGACGTGGCGCTGCTGTACGAGGCCCTGCAGCGCGAGCTGTGGGCGCTGGTGCGCGAGACGCTGGCGGGCCCCGGGCCGGGCGCGGGCGCCGGGGCGGGCGCCGTGGCGCAGCTGGGCCAGGTGCTGGTGCAGGAGGAGGCGGCCGACGGACGCCGGGGGCCCGGGGCCGCCCGCCAGCTGCGCGCCCGCTGGGCCGAGGCGGTGGCGCGCGCGGCGCGGGAGCGCCTGGAGGCGGCGGCGCCCGGGGCGCCCGGGGGCCTGGCGGGGCAGCTGGAGGCGCTGCGGGCGCGGCTGCTGGAGGATATGGGCGTGGTGCGGGGCCGCCTGGCGCCCGCCTACCCCGCCGGCCTGGGCGCCTTCGGCGTCTACCTGCGCGGCTACCACGGCGCGCTCGCCGACTGGCTCGGGGCCGCCGCCCGCCGGAGGCTGCCGCTGGCCGACCGCTACGCCCTGCTGCACTGGCACAACCAGGTGTACCCCAGGTGAGGCGGGGCGGCTGCCCCCGGGGCGCGCAGATCCCGCCCCCCCCCCCCCCCCCCCCCCCCCCGTCCGACACACGCTCCCCCGGCCCCGGCCTCGCCAGATCCTAAAGAGCTTGGAACGGCCCACTCTTCAATCGTCGCCTCCGAGAACCCTCGACCCTGCCAGCCCTCACCCCCCCCCCCCCCCCCGCCCCGGGGACCCTTACGATCCGAGCGTCTGAGCGCGATCCACTCGTCCCGCGCTAGAACCCGAGCGACACGGGCCCTTCCGGTTGTGACGGGTCAGGACCCCCAGCTGACCCCTCCACCCTGGGGAGCGTGGCACCGCTCACCACCCTGCCCGTCCTGGAATCTGAGCCTCGCTGCCCCCCTCTGGTCCCGGAAGCTTAGCGGCGTTATCTTGCCATTCTTAAAAATCTTAGCACCGTCGACCCTTCCATCGCATCGTTGACGGTTAAACTCTCCGAATCTTAGCAACACGGATCACACCGATCCCTGCGGTTGTAGAACTTTCACACCCCCCGCTCTTCCAGACTTAGAACCTATGGGCACCATTGGCCCGCCCGGTTCTGAAATCTCAGCAACACCGACCATTTCTTTTTCCCCGCCACCCTTTCTTCCTTCCTTTTAAAGACTCCATTTTTTTTTTTTTTTAAAGTAATCTCTATACCCGGTGTGGGGCTTGAACCCACGACCCCGAGATCAAGACTGCATGCTCCACAGACTAAGCCAGCCAGGTGCCCACCGCTGACCACTTCAGTCCTAGAAGCCCGGGGTGCGGTGGACCCCTCCAGGCCTAGAACCTTTGCATCAATGACACACTATTAGAATCTCAGTATTGTTCACCCTTCTGGTCCTAGAATTTAACACTGTTGCTCATTTTCATCTAGAACCTTTGTAGCATTGACCGCCCCCCCCCCCCAATCCTGCAACCTTAACACCACTGGTTCTTAAATACGAGGACCTTAGCACCAACGTGCCTAAAATCTTAGCATCGCTGACCCTTCGAATTCTAGAACCCTTACTGCTCTCTCTTTCGATCCTAGGGCATTAGCCCTGTTGATTTTTCCGATCTTAGAACTTTAGCACGGACGCTTTCTTAAAAACTTTTTTAATGTTTATTTATTTTTGAGAGAGAAAGAGAGAGAAGAGTAGGGGAAGGGCAGAGAGAGGGAGACACAGAATCCGAAGCAGGCTCCAGGCTCTGAGCTGTCAGCGCAGAGCCCCATGCGGGGCTCGAACTCACCAACCGCGAGATCATGACATGAGCCCAAGTCAGATGCTCAACTGACTGAGCCACCCAGGTGCCGCTACACTTTCAATCCTAGAGCCTTAGCAGCAATGAGACTTCAAATCCTAAACTTTAGCCGCATCCACTCCGGATGTGGACCCACTGTGGATCCCTCCAGGGTTAGGACTGTAATCTCTTGATCCCTTGAATTCTAGAACCTTGGCATTTAGAACCTCAGCGCCAGGGACTCGCCCGCTCCTAAAATTTCCTGTCAAGTGTTTGGATCCTAAAACATACCCAGTCTGGTGGCCAGGGGATGGAATATGATTAGCCATGACTGGGTCACCTACTGGTTCCAGGGACAAGGGACCTGGCCACACCCAAACCACAGGCTGGCGAGTGAGGAGGGTGGGTGGTCCCTCAAATAAAACCCTCATGCTGCCACCAGAAGAAGGGGAAGGTGACAGGTACTGACATCGACCCCCCAGATCCCATCTGGGACTCTGTATGAAGGACACGGTCACATCTCCCATGGGAGACGGAGGCAGGACGGGGAGTCCGGAAAGCTTCCTGGGCGGGAGTTAAGTTGCTTTGTAGGAAGATGGTACTTCTGGCTGAGAAAACGCCAAGAGCAAAAGCCTGGGGTGCGTGGGGTCGTGGAGGAGGCATAAGGGGTCTGGTGGTATGGCACAGACCAGGTGTGTAAGAGTGTAGGGCCCGGGAGCGACGGCTGGACTGGGGAGGCCTCGAAGGCGGGTGACGTGATGGGGACAAGGAGCGGAGGCAGAAGCTGGTCACGGCCGAGACTCTGCGTGCCAGCCCGTCAAGCCTGGACTTGATCCCTCCAAGTCTTGCCCGGACACCATTCATCAGGGAGCTGACTCAGACAGCTGGGGCCAGGGAAGCAACAATTCCAGAGACTTCCTTTGAGGGATGAGCAAAGCTGGCCCCTAGAGAGGAAGGGAGTGGCCCAGGGTCACAAACACACTGGGTGTGAAGGGGTGGGGGGTGGGGAGGGGTTCCGTTGCCCAGACCCCCCCTCTCACAGACCCCTCTGTCTCTTACCTCCCACTCCCAGAGAGGTCCTAGGGCTGGTGGACCTGGTGGCCCTGGAGAATGGGGAGCTGGGGCCCCTTCTGTCTCCTGGCACCCTGCGGGGCTTGGAGGATGAATGTGTCACAGACGTTAAGGTACCGGGGACTCGGGAGCCAGAGGCGCTCTGCAGGGAGGGAGGGGTCGCTTGGAGGGGGGGGCTGGGGGGGGTCTCTCCTCTCCCCCTTTCGCTATGTTCATTTCCCTGTTCCCTTTGTGGATTTCTGAGTTCTGTCCGAAAGACACAGAAGTGTAAGCCCACGCTGATCACTTCTGCCTTATGTTCCGTGGGGTCAGCCAAGCACCCAGGGCGGGCACAGAGCCGATCAGCAAAGTTTCCAGACATTCTGATACTTCGAATCCTAGAGCAGGAGTCAGTCACAGAAGCTCAGCCCGCGGTCCCAAAGACTCACAGAAGGAGGGCATGAAAGCAGTCTGTACATACAAGCGGGGCCGATGGCTAAACCTGGGTAATAACTGGCCGGGCGTAGGCACCAGTGAGGAGAGCGGTGGGGCCATAAACACCCAGCCTGGCCACGGGGCTGTCTCCCACCGGAATGCCAGTCCTGCCTCGGCCACAGAGGTCAGAATCGTAGTAACTTGAGAGCCTAGAGTCTTAGGCTGGAACATACCTAGGTTCTTAGAGTCACTGAAGGGAACACTGGACCAGGGAATCAGACATGTGTCAACCTCAGAATCCCAGACCCTTGGAATTCTTGAATCACAGAATCTGACTCTCTTGAACAAAAATTTTTTTTTTAATTTTTATTTATTTATTTTTGAGAGAGAGAGAGAGAGAGAGAGCTGAGCAGGGGAGAGGCAGAGAGAGAGAGAGAGAGAGAGAGAGAGACAGAATCCAAAGCAGGCTCCAGGCTCAGAGCTGTCCGCACAGAGCCCGACGCGGGGCTCGAACCCATGAAACCGTGGGATCATGACCTGAGCCGAAGTCGGATGCTTCACCGACTGAGCCACCCGGGTGCCCCTCGAACAAATTGTTTTTGCAGAACCTGGGGACCAGAGTCTTAGGACCGTCAAATAATGACAGAATAGACCCTCAAACTCCCTGGCTGTCAGATGGATGAAACTTAAAACTATAGCCTCTTAATATGAAGCTCCAAATCATAAGGACGCAAGGGGCTGGGGAGGTTTTGTGGTCCAGCCTCCCTCCTTGGAGTAACCTTGACAAGCTCAGGGGTGGGACCCAGATCGGCCTGGGGCTAAGAGGTGGGAGCCATGGAGGGGAGAAAAGGAGGGACAGGCTTCCAGGCACCCCCTGACTCCTGCATTTCCCCCCTGCAACCTCCCCGCTCCAGGCTCAGACTCGGGCAGCCCTGCTTCGGGTCCTACAGGAGAACGAGGAGCACTGGGGGAGCACGAAGGAGCAGCCCAGCAGCCTGGCGCAGGATGTGTGTGAGGTAGGGGGTGGGGAAGAGGAAGGAGAATCCGTTCTCCAGCGGGCCCCCCCCACCCCCGGGGGCGGGAAGGTAAGACCTCCCCCCTCCTCACCCCTTCTCCTCTCCTGGGGACCGTGTAGTTGCTGGAAGAACATACGGAACGAGCACCCCGCATCAGCCAAGAGTTTGGGGAGCGGATGGCCCACTGCTGCCTGGGGGGGCTGGCAGAATTCCTGCAGAGGTATGGAGGGCTGGGGCGGGGCAGGGGTGCAGGGCGGGAGGGAGGCATCGGTAGCCGCGATCCAGCAGAGAGAGGAGAGATAAAAGGCAATCCAGTAAGGATGGGCAGGGGCGCTTCAGTGAGGGTCACGGGCTTTGTTGGGCTGAGTGTCCAGCAAGGGACCCTCCTCAGGCTGGGTGCTCCGTCTGTCACGTGTCATCCCTTTCTCCCCCCCCGCCCCCCCACTAGCTTCCAGCAGCGGGTGGAGCGATTCCACGAGAATCCAGGAGTTCGGGAGTTGCTACCCGACAGGTACATCAGTAGGACCATCTCCCTGGTCAACTGCGGGCCCCCCTTGAGGTGAGAGCACCCAGTGTGTGGGGGAGAGGATCAGTCCCGGGGACAAGCTGAACTGGGGTGCCCGGGGCCCTGGTTGGGGATCACAGAGCTGGCCCAGAGACACGGGCACGTGGGGGCCTTAGAAACCTCAAACCTTGGGGGGGGGGGGTCCTAGAAAGAATCTTAGCATCACAGAGCACTAGAATTATGGAGACATCAGAATATTGGGGTGCTGTAATTAACACGCACCTAGAAGAAAGACTCAAACACTCTAAGAATTACAGATCTTTTTTTTTGTTGTTGCTTTTTTTATCGTATTTTCCCTTTTTTATTAATGTATTTTCAATGCATTTTCAAAATCGGTGACGTATTTACATGCTTCATAATTCAAGGCACACTCGGGCACACCGTGAAAAGCCTCACGCCTATACGCCCCCCACCTTCCTTACTGCTAGAGTCTGTCGTATCTTTGCAGGACATTTACCAGTAAATATGTGTAAATAAGGGTATGTGTGCATTTGCATACTTCATGCATATATATATACACACACGCATATGCATATTTTGTGCATATCCATACACATATTTCATATATATATTTCATATACAAGTAAATATATTTCACTAATGTGAATACATATTATTCCTTTTCCTTTAAGAACATTTTTGCATGTTTATTTATTTTTGAGACAGAGAGTGAGCAGGGGAGGGGCAGAGAGAGTGAGGGAGACACAGAATCCGAAGCAGGCTCCAGGCTCTGAGCTGCCAGCACAGAGCCCAATGTGGGGCTCGAACTCACAAACCATGAGATCATGACCTGAGCCGAAATCGGATGCTTAACCAACTGAGCCACCCAGGCGCCCCTCTTTTTTTTTTTTTAAGCTTTTATTCTTTTTTTTTCATTATTTTTTTAATGTTTATTTATTCTGGAGAGAGACAGAGAGAGACAGAGTGTGAGTGGGGAAGGGGCAGAGAGGGAGGGAGACACAGAATCAGAAGCAGACTCCAGGCTCTGAGCTGTCGGCACAGAGCCTGATGTGGGGCTCGAACTAACTCACAAAC
This sequence comes from Panthera leo, assembly GCF_018350215.1. NCBI lineage: Eukaryota > Metazoa > Chordata > Mammalia > Carnivora > Felidae > Panthera > Panthera leo. Next base: position 11,475,546 of record NC_056693.1, read on the forward strand.
CATAAGCTCACGACCTGAGTGGAAGTTAGATGCTTAACCAACTGAGCCACCCAGATGCCCCTAAAGCTTTTATTTTCAAGTAATGTCTACACCCAATGTGGGGCTCGAACTCACAACCCTAGGATCAAGAGCCTCATGCTCTACCGACTGAGCCAGCCAGGCCCCCCCTTATTCCTTTTCCTTAAAAAGAAAAATATGCAAATGGTAGAATATTGAACACGCTTCTGTGCCTTTCCCCCTTAACAGCTTGGAGATCTTTCTGTGAGCTTTTGGAGTTACCACTTTTCCTTTGCAACACGTGAACTGCATTCCACGTTTTGCATGTTCGATCATTTATTTAATCTGTCCCCAGTGAATGGAGAGTTGGCTCCACCCTGTTGCAGAGAAAAAACGTGGCACGCCTGTCAATTCCCACAGACGTGGGGACTCTGAGGGACACAGTCCCAGAAGGGGGCCCGCTGGGATTTGGCCAGAAAATGCCACATTGCTCTCAGACCGGGTTACTGCCCTTTTAATGACGGAGGGATCATGGTTGCAATGAGAGAAAATGAGAAGGGTAGAATCTTAGAATTCTAGATGTTTAGAATCACGTTCCACGGAGCTTCCATACACACACCCCCCCCCCCAGCCTCCCAGACATCCCCTGATATTTGTCACCCCCCAGACTCTCCCCAGAGCCCCTGACTCTCCCCAGCTCCCCATCGGACCTGTCACCTCGGTGCTCACAAAATAGAGTCCATCTGAGAAGGCAGAGGGGTCCAAGCAGTTGAGCTGAATATTGGGGCTCCTTGACTTTTGGCTCCTCTGATCCATACAGGGCTCTGGCAGAGCGCCTGGCGCGGGTGGGACCCCCCGAGAGCGAGCCGGCCCGGGAAGCCGCAGCCAGCGCTCTGGACCGCGTGACCCGCCTCTGCCACCGTGTCCTGGCTGACCTGCTTTTCCAAGAGCTGCAGGTGAGTGAGGCAGGGGGCTGGGGTAGGGCCTGTGCCAGGAGAGGGGAGCACCCACCCCCCCCCCCCCCCGCAACCTGCAGTTCCTTTAAGCCCATGACTCGGTGTTTGGGAAGCACGCGGGGGTGGGGGGGTGATGGCCTGTTTGGGCCATTTGTAGGGGGGCAAAAGGGGGTGGAGGAAGGAAGAGAGGGGAGAATACAGTCAAGGGAAGGATGGAGAGCCACCAGCAGAAGGGGTCTTGGGGATCAGGTGGAGCCCCTCCCCACTGAGGCCCCCCAGATCCCTGCCCGGCCTCTCCTAGACCCTGGAGCCCAGGTTACCCCTGGGCTCCTGTGCGCGCCCAGAAGGGGCTGGGGTCAGAAGTGGGTGAGAGTATGTGGGGAGGGTGGTGGGAGTACCTGGGAATGAGACAGAAGTGTGTGTATCCCTGGTTATAGTGCACGCTCAATCTATGTCGTACATCCGATCATCTCCCTCCTCTGCTCAGAACCCTCCATGGCTCCCAGCTCATTCAGGGCAAGAGCCAAAGTCCTGGCTGTGGCCCCCAAGGCCCTGGATGGTCTGACCCTTTCCTCTCCCTCTCTGACCTCCCCTTCTCCCACTGTCCTCCTCACTTACTCCACTCTGGCCATACCAGCCCCCTTGCTATTCCTTAACAAGACATAGTCCAGCCTCAGGACCTTTGCACTTGCTGTTTGCTCTGTTTGGACCGCTCTCCTCCCCAGTAGCCCCATTGCCCCCTCCCTCACTTCTTTCAAGTCTTGATCCACATGTCACCTTCTCAGTGAGACCTCCTCCGACTGCCCTATTTAAAACAGAAGCCCCGGAGGTGCCTGGGGGGGGGGGGCTTAGTCAGTTAAACCTCCCACTTCAGCTCAGGTCATGATCTCGTGGTTCACGAGTTCGAGTCCCGCCTCGGGCTCTGTGCTGACAGCTCGGAGCCTGGAGCCTGCTTCAGATTCTGTGTCTCCCTCTCTCTCTGCCTCTCCCCTGCTCATATTCTCTGTCTCTCAAAAATAAATAAATATTTAAAAAATAATAAAATAGAAGCCCCGAGAGGAGACTCCCTTCCCCACTCCCTGCTGAGTTTCCCTCCAACCAAGCACTTAGGGCCACCTGCTCTGTTACCGCCTTTGTTTTTTGTTTTTTTTTTCCCTCTCCCCAATCCAGCTCCTCCCCCCCCCCCCCCCCCCCCCGGAATGTGAGCTTCTCCAGGGCAGGATTTGTCGGAATGTTTCTAAAATAACTTTTGATTATGGAAAATTTCAAACATACACAAAAAGTAGGCAGAATGACAGAATGACCTCCAGCAAATATCAGCTCCAGGCCAATCTTGTGTCGCCTTTCTCCACAACCACCCCCCCCCCCGCCCCCGCCACATCCTGTCATCACCCATCAACATTGCAGCCCGCATCTCCAAAAGATAAGAAATCCTTCTTAAACAAACATAACCACGGTGCCGTTTTCATACCCAACCAAGGGAACGATAATTCCTTAAAATGGCCAAATATCAGATCGGCATTATGATTCCCCTGACCTGCTCGCGATGATCAAATCCTCAAGAGTTTTGTTTGTCTCATTCTGCACCGCGTGTCCCCGAGCCTCCTCCACGTGTCCCCAGCGACCCAGCTGAGCCACAGGAAGGGGGCGGGGGGGGGGGTGTTTGTTAAATGACTAGACGGACAAGTGTGTGCATGAACGTGAGCGAGTGGGGGCCTTATGGGGGTGCTGGGAAGGGGTACAGTCTTTGTTCCAGCAGTGGCTGCACTGCTTCTGAGGAGGGGGACCTTGGGCCAGTTGCTTGCCCTCTCGGGGTTTCTGTTCGCTCATCCTGAAAATGGGCACAGGTGGCTGGTGGCCGGAAGGAGGCAATAAGATTGTGGCCGTACGGTGCTTAGCTGGGTCCCAGCCCACGGGCACTGGCTGATATCTCGGTAAAAATACAGGGTTCATAGGGGCGCCCGGGTGGCTCAGTCCGTTAAGCATTCGACTGCGGCTCAGGTCACCATCTCACGGTCCGTGAGTTCGAGCCCCGCGTCGGGCTCTTTGCTGACAGCTTGGAGCCCGGAGCCTGCTTTGGATTCTGTGTCTCCCTCTCTCTCTCTGCCCCTCCCCTGTCCATGCTCTGTCTCCCTCAGTCTCAAAAATAAATAAACATTAAAAAATTAAAAACACATACAGGGTTCATGGCAACAGTGACAGGCCCTGAACCAAGAGCGTCAGCTCATCTAATTCACACCTGCTTTTCAACACAAGGCCCCACTCCTGGAGGTTCACGCGGCCAGGCTACTGTTCGCTGTAGGTGTGGGGCAGAGTGGGATAGGACCTACTTCAGTTCAGGCCCCCTGGACACTGACCCCCCCCATGTCCCCGGGGACCTCACGCTCCCCAGGGTCCACCCAGCCCACGGCGTCTCCCCCTCGCCGCCCCCACATCCACTTCAGGGACCTTCCTGCTGCTGGTCCCACCTCTTAGGTCACTTGCAGGTGCCTCCCTCCCCTCCCCCCCCCCCCCCCGAAATTGTACGAATCCTACTATCTGGGTCCTGCATTCCCCCTCCTCACCCCTCTCATCCGCTTCCTTCCCTCTTTCTTCTCTTTTGAGCCCCCCCCACCCCGTTTCTGCTTCAGCCTTGCCCCTCCCATCAAGATCTCGGTAATGCACAAGCCTGACCTGCTCCTTCTCCTGCTCAGAACCTGCCATGGCTCCCCAGTGCCCTCAGGAGGAAGCTGGGGCTCCTCACAGCCCTGTGTGCTCCAGCCCCACCCCCACCCCCATCCCCCTGTCACGAGTTCTAGCTTCAAGAGTCTGTGGAACCCATCAGTCACACAGGACGCCCTTGCCTAGAAGAGCCCGAGCTTGGTTTGCTGCTCTGATGTTGCTGTGTTGAAGTTCTTCATAATTTTGAACGAGAGCCTTCCATTTTCATTCTGCGCTGGGCCCCTCAAGTATATGGAGCTTGCCAGCCACAGGAACACCTTCTTTCTGATCCACTGACCCCAAAGCCCGTCTGAAATCTGAGCCGCCTTCACACTGGCTCCTCCCGCCGATTGAGCCACTCCCTCTCCCACCCCTCACCTCCAGCCTCTGTCCCCAGCTCTGGTGTCCCCTCCTCCAGGAAGCCCTCCTTGACTCTCTCCGCTGACTCAGGCATCCCCTCTGGGCTTCCTAAACTCCTGGGTTCCCGCCTCCCTGCCCTGACCACTCTGGGTCCATCACTGGGGACGGTCTGTCCCCCTCCCCGGACTGTGAGCCCGGGGAGGGCACCGTTCAGAACCGGTTCAGCTCCCATCTGTTGAACTGGTAAGTGAAGACAGACGGTGGCAGGGAGGAGGGCTAAACCCATCTCCCCCTTCCGTCGCACCCAGCCCCACTTCAACAAGCTGATGCGCAGGAAGTGGCTGAACAGCCCGGAGGCCCTGGATGGCATCGTGGGCACGCTGGGCGCTCAGGCCCTGGCACTGCGCAGGATGCAGGATGAGCCTTACCAGGTGCGCGGGCTGGTGGGGGGGAGGGGGGAGAGGAGTGGGGGGGAGAGGAGGGGCGGGAGCGCTCCGCTGGGGGAGACGCGTTCAAGGTGCAGAGCCCCTCGCTCAGAGTGGGATAGGCGGCGCTGGCGCGGAGGCGCATCCGCGGGCACGTAGGCTGGGGTGCGCCCAGAGTGGGGGCCTCTGGGAGGTGGGGCTCCCGGGGGGCTGGGCTGGGCCGGCAGGGGGTGCCGGCGAGCTGATGAGGGGGCAGAGGAGGGTATCACCGGGCAGGACTTGGGCTCACCCGTTGGGAGTCGGAAGGGCTGCCTGGGGGGCCGGGGGGGGGGCTAAGAGGGGGTGTGGCGCCCTGTGGGCGGGGGAGGGGTTCCCGTTGGGTGCCCGGAGTGGGCGCGGGGCGCGTGGAGAGCGGGGGAAGGGGTCACCGGCTGCTCACAAGCCCTCGCGTCTCCCCCGGTCCCCAGGCGCTGGTGGCCGAGCTGCACCGACGGGCGCTGGTGGAGTATGTGCGGCCCCTGCTCCGCGGACGCCTGCGCTGCCGCTCGGCGCGGACCCGCAGCCGCGTGGCCGGGAGGCTCCGGGAGGACGCGGCCCAGTTGCAGAGGCTCTTCAGGCGGCTGGTCAGTGCGGCCCCGGGGCTAGGGGTGGGGGTGGGGGGGGGGGCTCCAAAAAACCTGGCCTCGCGAGAATCCTCCCGCCCCCTCCCCCCCCCCACCCCGACCCGCTAGCCGGGGCGGGGCCTTAGCATAAAGCCGTCGTCCAACTTTCAGCCCACGGTGAACACTTTGATCCTTGTCCTCCGCGCGTAAAAGTCGGCTTTCTCACGGTGGGTTGCTCGCCTCCGGGCGCAAACCGGAATCCGGTCCCCTGTGCGTGGGGTGCGGATTGGGTCACTTAAGTCCTGTGAAGGGCTTGGGACCCCACCTGGCACAGAGGTAGAGTTCCGGAAACGTCAGCTGTTCTCACGAGCACAGACAGAGGCTCAGCGCAGCCGGAACTCAGAATCCTGGCGTTCCCAAATCCAAGAGTTCCAAATTGCCCCCTCTTTAATTTGTACCCCGTTGCAACCAGCAGGAGCTCAGCAGCGGGGGCGGGGGGGGGGGGCGTGCGTCATTTTATTAAGAACGCAGAGAGACCCCATGTACGCGTCCTCCAGGTTCCCCTAAGGGTAACGTTTTGCAAAATCCTAGGGCTAGGCTTTGAGGGGTGTCCCCGAGCCCCCCCCAATTATCCGCAAACCTGGGAGTAGATGTATTATGGATTTTTCTTCCAATTGCCCAAGCTTCCAGATAACCCGCCCCTGCCCCCCTTTACAGACGAGAAGACTGAGGCCCAGAGGGGTGTGGTTTACGGGGAGGGGGACCTGGGGCCGGAGTGTGAGCCTGGGGCCTCCCCCTTGCAGGAGTCCCAGGCCTCGTGGCTGGACGCCGTGGTGCCGCACTTGGCCGAAATCCTGCAGCTGGAAGACACGCCCAGCATCCAGGTGGAGGTGGGGGTGCTGGTGCGGGACTACCCAGACATCAGGTGAGGGTCCCCCCACCCCACGCCCGCGCCCGCCCGGCTCGTTTTTTGCGCGCGCCGCCGCCAGGCCGAGGACTGTCCAGGCCCTGGCATCCGTCCCCGCGTTTCCTGCTCTTGGGGCGGCGAGCGTGTCTGACGGCCGTTTCCTGCTGGAACCAGGGCATTATTAATACGATTTCCCTCCTTCTCCTGCCGCCGCCGCCGCCACCAGGGCTCGCAAACAAACAGGCAGTCACAGGAAGCCCAGGGCAGGGGGGCGCGGGGCCGCCGGCGGCAGGAAGGGCCAGCCCAGCCTGGGAGCCGCGGGGGACACGGGGACACGCACGGGCACACGGGCGCGCACGCACCGCCGCTCAGATCCCGGTGGACCATTTCCTTTCTGGGTGACCCTCTCTGAGCCTCGGTTTCCTCACCACGTCCATGGGGGATAACAGGACTCTTTTCCTAGGATTTGGGGGGGGGGGGCGGAATTCTTCGTCATCAGTCCATTCTCCTTCTCCTCCTCGTCATCCACGGTGACCGCACTACCAATTCCCGATTCTTATTTATGAGCCCTGATGTCAGACCTGAGAAAGCATGTTACACACCCACTCAATCAGTAAGGCCTATAATAAGAGTTATTTTAGCAAATTATATGCAAGTAAAAGGCAGCGCTGTTCTAAATGCTTGGCGTCATCTGAGGCAGGCAGAAATTAAGGAGATTGCCCTAAATGCCACAGCTAGCAAAGCTGGGGACTTGACGCCCCCCCTCTCCCCCTCCCCGTGGCAGGCCGTCTCTAAAGCTGGTGCACCTGACCACCCATCGCCACACCGCCCCCTGTGAATGTGGATGGTGGTGGTCGTGCAAGGCTCTTCTGTGTAGTGGGGGGGGGGGGGGGTGTTACCCCTACGCCCCAGGGAGTGAGGCCTCCGCTGGGTTTAGGCTCCAAGGTTGAGAGCTTGGGGTGAAGGGAGCCACCAGTCCAGGACGGTTAGTTCTGACTCTGGGGAGGGGGGGGGGGGGGAGGGAAGACGCCTGAGCTGTGTTGAAGGGGTGTAGCGCGGAGGCCCGGGAGCTCTGTTTGAAATGAAGGTTCTGGAAATGACTGTTGGGTTCGGGGTCTCGTGTGGAAATGTGGTGATGGTTCCTAGCTTTGGGCATGGGCTCGGGAACTGCAGCGGTGGAGCAGCTTCCAGACCTGGCCCTGGTGGGTGGGGGGGGCGAGGTGAGGGTCCTGACCTGGGTCGTGGGTGAGCACTTCCGGGTTAGGTGGGAGCGATGGGGGTGGGGGTGGGGGCGCTGTTTGAGGGGCAAGGGAGGGTGGAGTTAGGGTTGGTGTAGATTCCAGAGCTGATACAGGTGTGAGGGGACCAGAAGGACATCCAGGAGGTGCCTGAACTGAGTTGGGGCTGAAGATTGGGTTTAGAGGTGAGGGTTCTGGAATGAGCTAGGAGTGGAAGGATTTGGAAATGGTTGGAAGGGAAGTTTTGGAGGACAGTGCCGGCAGGAGGGGAGACTGGGGGCTGGGGCGGGGGAGGGACCTGGAGGGCGGCAAAAGGGCTCCAGAGCTAAGGTAGGTTCTGGAACAGACGAGGTTCACAGGTGGGCCAGTGTGTGTCTGGCACAGAGGACCCCATGCACGTGTCCCTTCCTCTGTCCCCAGGCGGAAGCACGTGGCAGCCCTCCTGGACATCCGTGGCCTGCACAACACAGCCGCCCGCCAGGAGATCCTGGCCGTGGCCCGGGACCTGGAACTGTCTGAGGGGGGAGCCCTGTCACCCCCTCGGGACCGCGCCTTCTTCTCAGACATCTCCGTGCCCCGCCCACCTTTCTGCCTCGGCCTCCCTCTCTTCCTGGGCCGCCTTCCCCTCTCCCGGCTGACCAGGCCCGGTCTGGCCTGCCTGCCCCGGCTTCGGCCTCCGTTTCCATCACGGTCCCCGACCCAACGCTGAGACTCTCCCAGCCCCCTCCCACCTCAGTGCCCCCCATCTTTGCTGCTGACAAACCGTTCTCCTGTAGGGCCCCCTCTTGACTCCCTGCCTGGGACCACAGACGACCTAGGATGGAGAGATCTTCAGAGGCCTTTGGGGCCACCCCTACGCTCCCTGCGTAGAAGAGAAACGGGCCGGAGGGACCAAGGACTTTCCCAAGGCCACGAAACTCAAGCTCAGCACCAGCTCCCAGCCCAGCGTGTGCTGGGTGGCGTTTTGGAAGGCTCTCGAGAAGTGTCCCAGGCCCCCCCTTTTCCCCTCACCTCAAGGTCTGGCCCCAGTCCAATGTATTAAGGAATGTACGATACTTAGAATAAAGAGGTTTCTATTTAACACAAGGAAGGGCTGAGTCCCCAGCGTGTGGGGGAGGAAGGACCGGGGGCAGGGCCCAGGGCCAAGGGCTTCTCACACGCCCAAGGCTGGGCTGGGGTCCAACTCCTGGGCAGGGCAGTGGAGGCTGCGGGAGGCCCCGGAGGGCAGAAGCAGGCAAGCCATCCCATTTACCCCGAGTCCCCAGGCTGCGTGACTCCGTCGCGAGGCCCTCGGATGCTCTCAGCCAGGGTCCCTCATTTTGTCAATCCTGACATGCCTGTCCTTCATTTCTGGGCCTGGCGGCTCCACCCCACCCCCCTCCATCCATCCTTAGCCCGGAATCTATGTCAGGAGAGGAAGGAGGTTGGGGGCAGGGCCGGCGGCATCCAGGGCGCCCTCCTGGGTTGATGCAGGAAAATCTCAGGGTGGGAAAAATTCCAGCGTCTCACCCCCAGCCCCTCCGGATCCTGGTCCCCACCGAGACCTTGAGGTCACCTCCCTGCTGACCCCTGCCCCTCCGGCCTGTTGGACAGCCTGTGATGGATGCTTCCTGGTGTGTGTGTGTGTGTGTGTGTGTGTGTGTGTGTGCGTGCGCACGCGTGCACTTTTTTTTTTTTTTTTTTTTTTTTTTCCTGAGAAGTGGGAAGGAGGAGGCAGCCAGGGGTCAGCTTTGGGCCTGGGGTAGGAACCTCACCCACGTGTGAACTCAGGAAGGTGGGGACTGAAGACTCTTGGAGCCTCGGGGCTGTGTGACCTTGGGCAGGAAGCTGCCCCTCTCTGGGGAAATGCTTAACCTCTCTTTGCCCAGGACGAGGTGAGATATCCAGAGGCTGTCCCCGCCTCCTTCCCACTCCTGAGAGAACACTTTCAATGTCACTGATGCACAGAGAGAGGAGTTGAGGAGTGAATGACGGGTTGCAGTTTTCGCTCACGTTCACGAAGGATGTATTCACCTCCGTGAGGTGGCGTTCTTTCCAGATTTGGGTTCCCCATTTAAAAACAGCTTTGTGGAAGGGCGCCTGGGGTCAGGGGTCAGCAGGGAGGTGACCGCAAGGTCTCCGCGGGGACCTGGATCCGGAGAGGCTGGGGGTGAGACGCTAGAATTTTTCCCACCCTGAGATTTTCCTCAGTCGGTTGAGCGACCGACTCAGGCTCAGGTCGCAATCTCACAGTCAGTGAGTTCGAGCCCCGTGTGGGGCTCTGTGCCGACAGCTCGGAGCCTGGAGCCTGCTTCAGATTCTGTGTCTCCCTCTCTCTCTGCCCCTCCCCATTTCTCTCTCTCTCTCTCTCAAAAATAAATAACGTTATCATATAAACTTCTAAAGCAAACACTAAAAGAACAAAGCAGAGTTCTAGCTAATAAACCTACAAAGAAGATAAAACGGAATCATAAAAAAACACCCAATCCAAATAAAGGTGGAAAAAGGGAACGAGGATACCATGAGACAGATTTTTTTAAAAGTCAAGACGACAGGGGCGCCGGGTGGCTCAGTCGGTGAAGCGTCCGACTTCGGCTCAGGTCACGATGTCACAGTCCATGGGCTGGAGCCCCACATCGGGCTCTGTGCTGACAGCTCAGCGCCTGGAGCCTGCTTCGGATTCTGTCTCTCTCTCTCTCTCTCTCTCTCTGCTCCTCCCTTGCTCACGCTCTGTCTCTCTCTCTCAAAAACAAATAAACATTAAAAATTTTTTAGAAATATTAAGTGATCTCTACACCCAACATGGGTCTTGAATTCACGACCTTGAGATCAGGATCCTTGGACTGAGCCAACTAGGTGCCCCTAAACTTCCTCAACTTAATAAAAGTCATCTACAAAGATCTCCACTAACATTTTACTTGCTGGCGAAAGACTGATCACTCTCTCTGGGGTCAGGAATAGGATAAGAGCGTCTACAGGCACACTTTTATTAAATATTGTAACAGATCCTGACCAGGGCAATAAGGCAGGAAAAAGGAAATAAAAGGGAACAGATTGGAAAAGAAGTAAAATTCCATTTGTGGATGACATGATTATGTAGATAGAAAATCCTAACTGTTCTAGCAAAAAACAAAACAAACAAAAAACACACACACACACAAAAAACCAACCCAGCATTAATAATTGATTTTAACAAGGTTGCAACATACAAGGTAAACATAATAAATTAATTGTAGTTCTAGATGCTGCTTTTTTTTAAATAATTTTTTTTAACGTTTATTTATTTTTGAGACAGAGATAGAGGACGAACGGGGGAGGGTCAGAGAGAGAGGGAGCCACAGAATCGGAAGCAGGCTCCAGGCTCTGAGCCGTCAGCACAGAGCCCGATGCGGGGCTTGAACTCACGGACCGGGAGATCATGACCTGAGCCAAAGTCGGACGCTCAACCGACAGAGCCACCCAGGAGCCCCCCCCCCCCCAAAAAAAATCCAACTTTCAAATGAGTAAAAGCCTTGACTGACACTTCCAAAAAGAAAATGTATGAATGGCCAACAAACACACAAAGATATTCAACATCTACATACAATTACCGGAGAAATTCAAATTAATACCACAAAGAGATATCCCTACGCCCTTTCTAGGAAGGCTAAAATTGTGCACGACTCTCAAAAACAGACATTGGCAAAAGTGTGGAGGAGCTGGAACGCTCACACATTATTGAAGGGAATGTAAAATCGTACCTCACTCTGGAAAACAGGTTGGCAGTTTCTTGTGAAGTTGAACATACGTTTACGTGATAACTCAGAAATTCCTCTTGGGCATCTACCCAAGAGAAATGAAAGCATATGTCTCCAAAAAGGCTTTACACAAATGTCCATGGAAGCTTTACTCATAATATCCAACGAACTGGAAATAATCCAAAGGTTTATCAATAGGCAAATAGAAAGAAGTCACAGTATTTTCATTTACTGGATGTCACTCATCGATAGAAAGGAATAGCTTACAACATTGGTGACTCCAAAACCGTGATACTGAAAGAAAGAAGCCAGACCTAAAAGTGCACAGGAAAATGCCATTTTCATTTATATGAAATTCTAGTCTATGCAAAGCCAACCCATCAACGTAAACCAGATCTGGGATCGCCTGGAGGAGTTAGGGAAGATTGTCCAGAAAGAGGAACAAAAAGGACTTCTTGGAATAATAAAAATGTAGTATTCCTTGATGAGTATGGGGATCATACAAATGTATACAGTTTTTCAGAACTCAACGAACCATATGTGTGTCATGTGGGCATTTTATTATCTGTAAATTATACGCCTACGATGTTGATTTTTTAAATTTAAAACCATTTTTTAAGTTTATTTGGAGGGAGAGCAAGGTGGGGGGAGGGGCAGGGAGAGGGAGAGAGAGAGAGACAGAAACCCAAGCAGGCTCCACACTGTCAGCCCAGAGCCCGATGCAGGGCTCGATCTCACGAACCACGAGATCATGACCTGAGCCCAAATCAACGGCTGGTCACTTAACTGACAGAGCCACCCCGGCTCCCCCGCGCTGAAGCAAATTTTTTAAAAAGCAAGTTTTGAGAAATTCCCCAAATAAATGGAAAACATTAACTCACAGATTAAAGAATCTCGGTGAGTCCCAAACACTATGACAACCAAAGGGGAGAAAACACGCGGGCATTTTGGTAGAACTACTGAATCCAGAGAAAACCAAAATACCAGGAAGCCTCCAGAAAGAAAAAGTCACAGTCAAACTACTCTCAAGAGGAAAAGAAGAGGGTCTAAACGTTCCATAGAAACTATGTAGCAGTGTTAGCTTCTCAGGGCACCCAGAACAAAGTAGGCAGTGTGAAATGAGAATTTACTGTCTCACTTCTGAAGGCTACAAAGTCTGAAATCAAGGTGTCCCCGGGGCCCTGCTCTCTGCCGGCAGAGAGAGAATCCTTTCCTGCTTCCTTCCAGCTCCCAAAAGCTCCCTGTGTCGCTCACTTCACATGGCCGTTTTTCTTTCTCTCTCTCTCTTTTTGTAAACTTTTTAATTTCATTATTTTTGAGAGAGAGCACGCGCGAGCATGTAAGGGACAGGAAGAGAGGGGGACAGAGAGGATCCGAAGGAGGGTCTGTGCTGATGCGGGGCTCGAACTCACGAACCACGGTATCGTGACCTGGGCCGAAGTTGGACGCTCAACCGACTGAGCCACCCAGGAGCCCCATATGGCCATTTTCTTGTAAGAACGGCAGTCATATATTTTAGAGGTACACCGTTTTCCAGTATGACCTCATCTTTTTTTTTTTTTTTAAAGCTGAGTATGGAGCCTGATGCGGGACTCAGTCTCACGACTGTGAGATCGTGACCTGAGCCGACATCAACAGTCAGATGCTTAACTGACTGAGCCACCCAGCCGCCCCCAGTATGACATCATCTTAACTAGTTACATTTGCAACACTATTTTCCAATAAGGTCACATTCTAAGGTCCTGGGGATTAGACTTCAACCTATCTTTTTGGGGGGCTACAATTCAATCCAGAACAGATGTCAAAAGATAATGGAATAAAATGTTTAAAGCACCGAAAGGAAAAAGAAATTGTTACCCCAGGGGCGTCTGGATGGCACAGTCAGATAAGTCCGGCTCTTGATCTCGGCTCAGGTCATGGTCTCACAGTTTGTGAGTTCAAGCCCCGCATCAGGCTCTGTGCTGATGGTACAGAGCCTGCTTGCGATTCTGTCTCTTCTTCTCTCTGGACCTCCCCTGCTTATGCTCGCTCTCTCTCTCTCAAAATAAATAAATAAACTTAAAAGAAAAGAAATTATTACCCTAGAATTCTATACCAGTGGTAACAGCCTTTAGAAATGAAAGTGAACGATAAGTTGGATTTCATTAAAATTAAAAAGCTTTGTGCATCAAAGAATAGCACAAAGAAAGTGAAAAGACAACTCACAGAATGCAAGAAAATATTGGCACATCACAGATCTGGTGAGAAACTCGTATCTACAACATATAAACAGCTCTTACAATTCAATAATGAAAAGACGACCCGATGTAAAAATGGACCAGGGATCTGAGTAGACATTTCTCAAAAAGCACACGCAAGTGTTCAATAAGCACATGATGATATGCTCAAAATCATGAGTCACTAGGAAAATGCAAGTCAAAACCACAATGAGGGGCGCCTGGGTAGCTCAGTGGGTTGAGCGTCCGACTTCGGCTCAGGTCATGATCTCACGGTCCGTGAGTTTGAGCCCCGCGTCGGGCTCTGTGCTGACAGCTCAGAGCCTGGAGCCTGTTTCAGATTCTGTGTCTCCCTCTCTCTGACCCTCCCCCGTTCATGCTCTGTCTCTCCGTCTCAAAAATAAATAAACATTAAAAATTAAAAAAAAAAAATCACAATGAGATACCACTTCAGCCCCCTACGAAGGCTGTAATTTTTTTTTTAAGTAGGTTCCACACTCACTGTGGGGCTTGAACTCATAACCCTGAGATCAAGGGTCACATGCTCCACTCAAGGGTCACATGCTCCACTCACTGAGCCAGCCATGTGCCCCAGGATGACTGCAATTAAAAGGACAGACAGTAACAAGTGTTGGCAAGGATGTGGAGAATTCTGAGTTATACAGATGAGGCACTCGTGAGTTCCTAAGCCACAACAAGTGAGAGGCAGTAAATGATTACTCTTGTTTTAAGCCTGTAAACTTTGGGGGTGATCTGTTACACAGCAGTAGATGACTAATGCAGTAATCTCAAACACCATATCCCTGAATATATTACATGCAAATGAAAATAAACACTCCAATTAAAAGAAAACATTGTCAGACTGGAAGAAAAACAAGATCCCGTTATACACTTTTTACCTAAAATTTTTTTTTATCAAATAATCTCTATGCCCACCATGGGGCACAGAGCTCATGACCTCGAGATCAAGAATGGCACACTCCACCACTGAGCCAGCCAGATGCATCTATACTTTTTACCTTAAATATAAAAATCACAGACGGATTTTTTTTAACGTTTATTTACTTTTGAGAGAGAGAGAGAGAAAGCAAGTGGGGGGACGCAGAGAGAGGGAGAGAGAGAGAATCCCAAGCAGGCCATGCACTCTCAGGCAGAGCCCACTGTGGGGCTCAAACTCACCAACAGTGAGATCATGAGGTGCGCTGAAACCAAGAGTTGGATGCTCAACCAACGGAGCCACCCAGGTGCCCGTGGATTTAGAGTAAAAGGAAGGGAGCAGGCTCCTGGGTGGCTTTGTTGGTTAAACGTCTGACTCTTTATTTTAGCTCCAGTCACGAT